>NW_010319672.1:0-8702 GCF_000700745.2 Antrostomus carolinensis | reverse complement strand
TTGTTATACTGTGGCACCAAAACTGCAGACAGCACTTGAGGTGAGGCCACACCAGTGCAGAGTAGAACGGGGCACTTACCTCCCTCAACCAGCTTGCAATGCAGTGCGTGATGCACCCCAGAATTATCCAGTATGTGCAAAAAAAGCTATAATGAATATAGATGTAGTGCAAAATATACAAAGTAATATAAACCTGTTTATTTTTTTAGTAAAAAAAAAAAAAAAAGTAGTTTTACAGTGTATGGTAGAAACTAATTAATGTGCACTACTGTTCAAATATATTACAATTAAGGGTGTGGGTTTAGGGGTAATTTTCTCCATAATTATGTTTCATGTGTTATAGAGTGGTATTTGTTACACATTTAAAAATTATTTTCTGCAGTTCATGTTTAAATAGCTGTTAGCTATTTATAAACAACTAGTTTTATTTATTTTTATTCCGTTCTTTTGTTCTGTTACAATTTGCTTATATTATTCTCCACTTTAAAAAAAAAAAAAACAAACAAACAAACCAAAAAACCCAAAAACTAAGTTTGGTAATTTTTTTGGGAACACACCTATATCACTGCAATATTATTACACAATAAGCATAGTAAACTAAAAATACCTATTTTATTCAGGTGAAATATAAAGCTAACCAAATGTGGTGGTTTGACCCACAGTGGGACCATGTGGTCCTGCATTCACTCCCCTACCTGGTGAGATGGGATGGGAGACACAACAAAGGGGGCATGGGATTAGGAATGAAGGACAGGGGTGGCTCATTCAACAGTTACGGTCATGGGTAAAACAGACTCAACTTGGGGAAGAAAAATCAATTTAATTAGTTGCCATTTCATTTAAGTAATGCAATGAGACATAACAACCACATCTTATAACACCTTCCCCCACCCTTCCCTTCTTCCTGGGCTCAAATCACTTTGCTCCTGATTTCTCTACCTTCCCCCGCAAGCTGCAAAGGGGGCAAGGAATGGCTCTTCCCAGCATGGAAGTGCAGGAAGAAGATGTTCCAGAGCAAGTTTCCCATGGAGTCATGGACCTCTTCAGGCTCAGCTCCTGGCTCCAGCATGGGGACATCCACGGGCTGCAGACTCACCTCCCACTCTGGGGGTCCACTCTGGCTCTGGCAGCGAGTGACTCTCAGAGTCCCAATTCCAGTCACACTGGCCCTCAGGCTCAACTTCTGTGCTCCAGTGTGGAGTCATCCATGGCCTACACATGGGTCTCTGCTCTGCTGTTGAATCTGCATGGGCTGCAGGGGACTTCTCTTACTCTATACGATTGGACTCCTTGTGGGTCTCTGTCTTTTCCTCTGGCAATGAAGCTCTCTCTCTGTCTGTCTCTCCTTTGTTTTGGCCGATGGTTGTCTTTTGTTCAGGTCAAAGGTCTCTCCTCCAGATTCACCCGCACCTTCTTCTTTTCAGGACAGTCCTTCCCCTCACAAATATGGATTTGCAGAGGTGTTTCTCTAGTGCTCATTGGCCCAGCCTGGGCTGGGGGGTCTCCGCCTTGGAGCCAGGGGAGCTTTTCGCTCTCACAAGGTGGCTCTTCCCCGACTACCAAAAAAATATCTCCCCCTCCACTCATAAGCCCAACACACCAAAGTATATCATAATAAAGTTGTTTGCTTGTTTTTTCAACTGAAAATAGAAATTCACACCACTAATTCACTAAACATGCACTAAACTGAAAGTGTCATGTAAATGCAAATACCATAGTGGATTTATACATTTAGACTACAGTACCCTAAAAGTTTTCATAAATCTTTATGGTCTGTGTAAATCTGAAGAAGCAGAGACATTGCCATTAGCCCTGTTTCACAATATATTGCAATTAGTCTTTTTACGCTGCGGTTGTTAAACAGTGACTGATCAAGCAGTAACCTTGAGGTCTTGGACATCATATAGAGATATGACAAGAATGTCCAAAACATCTTAGTCCAAGCAAGCAAGCAAAAAAAAAAAAAAAAAAAAAAAAAAAAAAAAAAAAAAGGAATTCTGATGTTATCTACCTAGTTTTAATGCTACACTGATGAAAAAAAGATTGCAAAAAATACCTGAGGAGCTTTGAGTTTACGTAGTCTTTCAACAAATAAGTATCAATTCTCACATGTTACACTCCAGCTGTAAATCCTGAAAGTGGTCATTCAATCTATGGGATCAGAATAGGTCTAATCTGAAGGAGGTTGGTTGTTTTTTTAAAAAGGGCAGACCTCCACATGCACAAACCAAAACCCTGAAATGTGTGTGTGTGTATGTCAGGTTTTCAGCACCAGGTGTTTTATTTGACAGCTCTTCTATAAGTCTGTACTACTTGCTGTAGTATAGACATAATGACTGCTTCTGTTATTTTTGTTCAACATATATAAATCACACTTTTTTTTTTTTCATTATAATATAATTATATTGAGGAAAATACCTATAATATCTAGGATTTTGATTGATGTTAATAATCTGCCAAAAGTTAGACCAAACTATGCGGACTGAAAATGGTTATAGAGTATCTGTTTGTATTTCAGATATGTACCAGCAAATTGAGAATTCACATCCAGACAAATCCGTATTTTTCTATTAGAAAAAAAAAGACTTTAAAAAACCCCCTTCATTTACCATTAAAACAGAAATTAATCTGTTATAAGCAAATCTACTCAAACATCTGCCACACATAATAGTTCTATGTAACAATTTTATCTTTTTATTTTTGTTAATATATTTTCATTGGAAATAGTTGAAAATACACTTAGTTTATGTCTCATAGTATCATGTATCCCCCTTTCGGAATTCTAGGCACAGCATCAGTCTGGAAATACAAAACACTTTCTTCCAAGTCATTCCCTGCATACAGAATGTTTTTCCTAAGCTAATTTACATGAGTGTGCTTCTATTTAACACCCACTTCTCTAAGGCTGTATTAATAATAATAAATGGATCTTTACATATAACAATGATTTTAGTCTTTGCTGAATTTCTCTGTGGTCTTATCTATTACACTGCAAAGTTTTCCCCAAGCTCATATAACACTTATCCCTCCACATAAATTCCTACTAGGAAAGTGATCTGTCATATTTCTACATCATGGTATGCTTGCCAAGTTTTTGTTTCTATAGAAAAGAATGAATTATATGAATTAAATGAAGAATGAATTAGAAAATCACAAGGAGTTTTTAATGTAACCTTCAGGAAATGTTGAAAGGACCCTCAAATAACTGTATATAATACTTATTGGAGAGCTGGATATTTAGCACTAATACTCTATGAATGTATCCCTCTGCATACCTAGTAGCTATTATTTATTTCCTGTTTGTGTTAAAAATGTATATACAATTAAGGAAACAAACTACTGAGTTCTGATATTCATATATTAGTATCAGTATGTGCAATGCCAAATATTATTAAAATCTGTGAGAAAAGAAATAATAACTACTATTAATACAGTAGAGGTTTTTTTGTATATTTCATTAGGTATCTTTGCTCTTGCCTTTTTTCTTCCAAAATTTTGTATGGAAATTAAATTATCAAAAGTTCTCTACTTATCTCAAATGAAACAAGAATGACAGTTGATTGCAAAAGATAATTGCACTGCCAGCATCCAGGCTTTACATTAATCGAAGCAGCTTGTATTTATAATCTTTATTACATGAAATTGCTAATACTTAAATTGAATCATATTGTGTGGATTAATCATCTAAGGAATTAAATTAAAATGTTCTCAGGTTTGTGCCATATTTCTGTATTTGTGTTAAAATTGTTTCCTCATTAGTTAAAGTGCAATTAGATTTTAGTACAGTGTGGATTGTAAATGGGCCAATGATCAGAAGTACAGCATCCCATGTTGACATGAAGAAGTGACTATGCAGTTCATAGAAAAATATTTAATAGTCAACATTAAGACAAAATCAATTTTTAATGAGAAATTAATATTTACAGTGAGTTCTCTGTTGTTGTCACTTTTCTTAACAAACCTATATCTCTTTTAAATAATTTTATTTTATTTGACATTATATTGCATGTGCACTGTTGGTTGATTTAAGGAGTCTTGAAAATCCTCAAAATGAAAACAGGGATAACATAACAAAAAAAACCCCCACCCTTCAGTAAATCGTTAATAGCATGGCCCATTTTTGTTTATGGTTAATATCTTAGTAAGACAAGAAAACAATATCAATATAAATAAAGATGCTAAGTTTATAAGACTTCTTTTCTTGAATAAATGTTTCCATAATTTTAAATCTAGAAAGTTTTACTTTGTCCTCTGTTTATATATTTATCTAATATACTTAGACTGAACTACACCAAATACTGTACTTGTGTTTTGAAAAAAATCCACAGAAAAATAGATAAAGTGACAGATTTGCTTTTATTCTCAGTATCATAGTATTTTTTAAAAGGCAGGCTAAAAGATGAGTGTAGCATATAAGCTTGGACTTTACAATCATGTAAATGGCAGTGGATGGCTGTGTATTTTCACTTCTGTCTAAAAAGTCTAGGGAGCTACTGGTGGCTTTTCTGTGGTCCCTGCTGCAAACTGGGCAGAGGAAGAGGCCAAGCTGCAGCCAGGGCAGCCACCAGCACAGCCCAGGGCCATGGGGAGTCTGCCCCTCAGGTATCGGGAGGTTTGGACCAAAATGGGAAAATACAGAGATTTCTGCATGACAGAAAGGCACAGGAGGATGAAAACTGCTTGTTGCAGCTCTCTCTTCTCTAATGACTTAAAGCTTCTAATTTAAAAAAAGCTAAAACTTTTAGTTTTAGTCTAATAAAATAAAGCACTTTTGAGTCTAAAAATGAGGGGGGTTGTAGGGGAGATTGGTGGGGGAAGGGTGGGTGTCAGTGGTTTTTTTGAGAGATTAGTGTATTTGGGTCCAGTCATTTGCTTTAACCTTGTTATTTATTATTTTAAAGTTTTAGTTAGGACAGACGTAGTTCTCACCTTTATGTTTTTATATTAAAATGTTTTCAGATTTGCTGGTTTTACCTCATTATAAATGGCTGCATCATATACATTTGTACTGGCACATACAGTTAAAAATTATGTTCTTTGTTAAATAATTAAACTTAATTTGCAACTAACTTTGTATTGTTTCTACATATTTTCTGACCTCTAGTTAAAGAGGGGTGTAGATTAGAAGTCTAGCATATACAAAATTGGTTTTAGAAGTAGTAATTTTTAAATAGTTCTCTTAATTGTTAGAGAATATTTTACAAAAGAACAGTGGCATGGAGAATAAAGTGAACCTAAGCCCTATCAAAACATTGAATTCCTGCAATATGTATGATTTTTTGACAGGAAAGAATAGCCATTAAAGCTTTTTTTTTTTTTTTTTTTTTTTTTTTTTAATACCATTGAAAGGAGGATTTGATTTTGTAATATGTGCAGAAGATAATTTTTATTTCAAGTGGAAAGAAATACAATAAAGCCTCCTGGCCTGTACTGTGCAAGAGGTCAGATTATATAATACAAAGTTCTGCTGTCCGAATTTATAATATAAATATCTCTAGCTTATAAAATTAGCTTTATTAGTTCATTGTTTGATCTTTTAGGCCAAGGAAGATGAAGTTGAGTTTTATTCTATGAGAAGATTTTGAATCGACAGTTGCATTTTGGAAATATTGAAATTTTGGTTCTGGAAGTTGTGCTATTCAGTGTCCTCCTCACATCTTAGCAACAGAAATGTCATACTCTGCTCCATCTGAAATACAATGGTTACCCTCAGCACTCCTGGGGCTTCATGTGGGTCAATAGTTTGATTATTATAGGAGAATGCAACAGAAGGTTAGAAGGGAAGAGGTGATAGCTGCCACGGGAAGGCAACTACTACAGATGGCTTTAGATATCAGAACAGATAGATTGAGCTGATCTCTCAATTCATCTGGGAGAAAGTGTACAGAAGGAGGGATAATGTGTTCTCATGGTTGCTAAGCAGATGGCCTTTTACATTTTGTGCTAATTATGGCTTTTCTTCTAGATGAGTGCTTTTGTACCTGGGTTTGCTGAGCTGGAGTAATCAAGCCTTGTGGCACGAAATACATGCTCTGCTCAGGACTTTGATAGGAGAAGGCGTGAAGTCTTGGCCAGGCCCGGGTTGTTGCTCTGCTCTCTTTGATAACTGAGTAGCCTTTACCAGTGCAGAATCAAGAAGCAAAACCCTCAACTTACCCTGAAGATGTCAGAGGGTAAATGTAGCCATAACCATCTTCAAAAGTTAGGCCATTGCCACAGTCTTAGAAGGTTGTCTTGGTTTTTAGCTGAAATGGAGCTGGGTTTCTTTTTCAATAGCTAGAATCATGCTGAGTTTTGCTTTCAACCTGGGATTTGCTATGAGAGACACTGATAACACACTAGCGTTGGCATTTTTTGTCACTGGAAGTGACAAAAGGACTGTGATAGTTTCACTGGGCTAGCCCTTGGCTAGCAGCCAACACAGCCATTCACCCACTTCCCCCCCACCCCCAGGGGATAGGGGAGAGGATTGGGGGGCAAGGAGGCTCGTAGGTTGAGATAAGAACAGTTTAATAATAGAGAGAAAACTTAAAATAATACTAATATTAAAATAGTAGTGATAATGATAACAGTAACAAATACACAAATGAGTGACACCCAATGCTATAGCTCACCCCCCCACTGACTGGGCCCTGCCTGTTCCCAGATAACGATCCGGGAGGAGCGACAATCCCAAACCGAAACCGCAATCCCGGAAGAACAAGAGCCCAAGCAAAAAGCCAGAGAGAGCCAAAAAAGGAAGAGGCCCTCACTAATATACTGGACATGACGTGGTATGATTTGGAATACCCCATTGGCATATCTAACTGTCAATTAAGTTTATTAATTTAAATATTCTTCACCCCCCTTAAACCTTGTGCTTGTAGACTAACAGAACACAAAGTCCTCCACTTCCAGTGACAAAAATGTAAACAGTGGTATGTTATCAGTGTCTCTCTCACAGCAAGTCCCAGGCTGAAAGCAAAACACAGCACAATTCCAGCTTCTGAAAAAGAAACCCATCTCCGTTTCAGCTAAAAACCAGGACAAAGGTGTTTCCCAATCTTTCCACAAACATCAGTGCAACCACATCTTGTTTAACAAGTGTACTACTGGTTGATGGTTTCCTCGAGTAGCCTTAGAAGCTGAGAGAAAGATAAAGGTATGATTTTTTATAAGATACAAAGTAGATACAAGTACCTATGGGATTTGGATTCTCTAATGTATTAGCTTGCTAATCACCTTTCTGAATATTGGCTTGAGCTAGCAATTTTTTTTCCTCAGTCAGTAGACACTTATTTAAAAGAATGTAAAATCAAAATAATCTATAGAAAGGGTTATTTTGGTTGTAGCTTTTAATGTTTTGCCCTCTTCAGTTGTTAAATACTGCAGGTAGTGAAAATGCTTTCATGTTTTTGGTTTTTTGTTGGGTTTTTTGTTTTTTTTTCACAGCATTTTTTTCTTATCAGCTTCAATATTCCCAGTGGAAAAGCAATCCAAAAGTGAAAATCATCATGTTGAATATGTAAAATCTGCACACATATGAACAGACCATCTTCCTTTATCATAGAAACAGTTCTCAAATTAATCTGCAGAAAGTTATCCTCTGGAGATATACCTCAGTTACCTGTATTAGTCATTTTATGGGGAGGAGTTTTGCTTTTTTAAAAATTTATTTCAGTTGTGTAGTAAATACTCTGTGCTTTCAGAAATTTGTTTGGGTTCAATCAAAAAAAGTGACTTGTTCTCCTGAACAATATGTTTTAGTAGCAGTGGTCTGATGACAAAACATAATCCTAAAAAAAAAAAAAGATATTTATTGGTTTAACTTTCTTTCAATTTTAAATCTGCAGAGTTTTAACCTTATTTCTAAAGGCACTGTAGCAAGCAGTTAAAAGGGCTTCTGAAACATATTTTGAGATACTAAATGATAAATCTGGAGTAAATTGTAATTAGAGAAGCCATTCTACATCCCAAACCAGAGGGAAAGGAGGATAGCCTCATCATTGTATTTAGTGTTGGTACTCTTGTACACAATTAAAACTCTATAAGCAACTTTGGACAAATTTAGACATTTTTATTTTTGTAAAAAAGTCTAAGTTGGAGAGGTGAAACTTCTGTTTTAATGCTGCAAAGTTAATACTTACTAGTTTATTTGGAAAGTGATAGTTCCTCTCATCCTCTCAACATACAAGACAGAGGGAGACTGCTAGTGTAACTGAACTTGTCAACTTTCCTGTCACAATTATAGGTTGTATTTCAGAAAGAATGTTTACCTCAATTTCCTGACAAGTCAAAAAAACTTTAGTCTGCTGTTGCTATGGAGTCTCTTTTTATGAAGAATCATGGAATCATAGAATGGTTTGGGATGGAAGGGACCTTAAAGATCATCTAGTTCCAATCCCCCTGCCATCAACAGGGACACCTTCCACTAGATCAGGTTGCTCAAAGCCTCATCCAACCTGGCCTTGAACACTTCCAGGGAGGGGGCATCCACAGCTTCTCTGAGCAACCTGTTCCAGTGTCTGACCACCCTCATAGGAAAGAATTTCTTCCTAATATCTAATCTAAACCTGCCCTCTTCCAGTTTAAAGCCATTTCCCCTTGTTCTATCACTACCTGCCTTTGTAAAAAGTCCCTCCCCAGCTTTCTTGTAGGCCCCTTCAGGAATTGGAAGGTCACTATAAGATCACCCCAGAGCCTTCCCTTTTCCAGGCTGAACA
>NW_010319671.1:44128-113581 GCF_000700745.2 Antrostomus carolinensis | reverse complement strand
CTATCTACCCTGATCATTAAGCACTCACTCCTTGATTTCACCTCCTAGCACAGATGGAATGAGCATGACTGGAAAAAATGGTTGATCATTTCTTTGTAAACAGTTTTTAGGGCAAGATACCAAAGGTTCCCTGCTATTCATTGGCCTATGAGGAACTGTAGGAGGTGGAATTGCCTTTTTTATAACCTCACGACACATTTCTGCCAATGTCCTGTCCTGTTCAACAAATAGAATTCAGTTACACTGCGTCAGGTGCAGGGTTGAAGGAACATACTTATTATTCAAGTTTGTATTTTACTGCCTTAATTGAACTAGGTAACTATCTACCCTGATCATTAAGCACTCACTCCCTGATTTCACCTCCTTCATGGATGACAACTTGGTCAGTTAATCACAAGATGTCACCTTTACTATCTTTTTTCCTCTGGATGGCTGTATTGCCCTCTGCACAAGGTTGCACCTTGAAACCAGTTTCAGCGCAAAGCTGCACCAGACTGATCAGTTTATACACTAAACAAGGCATTTTGTCAAGAGCATATGACATGAGGGCTCCAAAATTGGTGTGAGTGATACTGAAACAGACTTTAGAGGACCCAGCTATAAGCCATAAGCACCACAGAAGTTCTGCAGCTGCCAGAGCTGAGAGGCTTGCCCCCCTCCTGTGTGACACCGCCACTGCCAAGAGAAGCACTCAACATGGAAAGTTTCAGCTGGCTGTTTGCAAGGTGTTGTTTGTGGGGCCCTGGGAGAGTCTGGTACTTGTTCCCTCACACTCAGCTCCAAGCAGCCAAGTCTCATGCCTTCCCAGACATTCTGCAAAACCTGTACATTTAATAGGGCTTGCAAAAAGACTAAGGGTTTGCTTCTCAAATAAAGAAGGGATGAAAGGAACTTTCCTGGGGTTGTGCTGGCTCAATTCCTCTTTGATTGACTGCTCATGCTGTTGCACTAGTGGTTATTAGAGCTGGTAAAAACACAATGTCTGTCCCACAGGAATTTCCTATACTTTGATATTTATTTTCATTCTGAAACAGCATTAAAAATTTCAAAATAAGGAACATTTTCATGGAATGAGTGGTCCTAAAAATAAATTAAGAAATATCATTGTGTGTGTGTGCATGAGCATATTTTCAGTCCAAAGGTCCAGCCTGTTTTTCTCTCCTAGACTGTCACAGTGGTTTACAAGAGTTTTCTTTCCAGATTCATCATATCAGTGTTCTAGCCAATTGGTCTTCCTTAGGAAGACCAGAGTGAAATGCTGAGCTGCCACCACAAGGTTTTCCCTCCCCATCCTCAGGTTCCCTGGCCTGCTCAAGTCCTAGGTATGCTGGGAACATAAAATAACCATTTGAAGATTTCTCCAGAAAGTTCAGTAAGCACTAACCCAGCAAAAGCTAGCTCCTACATTCTCCTTTTCTTACAGTCCTTTTGTGGTGTGCACCAAAATGAGGAGACTACAAGACTAAAATTCATGAATGATCCCAGGCAGTTCAGGGTACTCTTTATACCAACTAACCAAATCACACTTTTTGCTTAGCTCCAGTGCACAGCTAGTGATAAAATCCACCTCCTTTTACCTAACATGACTGTATTTTGAGTGAGGAGCAAGTGAGAACCAGCAATTGGCAAAGTAGGCATGCAGGGGTTGTCCAGCATGGTAATTGTTGTCTTGTTCTTTTCTCCCCCTTTTAAAATAATAACATATAGTCTAAAATGGACAAGTGACATTTTTGTTCATCTCCAAAGCCACAAAATGAAGGAACCAATTGTCCTATCTTCACACCTTTCAAGGTTGCAATGAGAACCTTGTTACCATTTTGCATTGTTGATCCCTCAGTCACAGATCCTCCCATCCCTGGCTGAACCACATAGGCACTGAGGCTAATATTACTGCATCGGAGCCTACTAGGTGGAATATAGCTGTGTGAGTGTCTCTTGGCTTAAAATAGTCTTTATGAAGTGCTATGCTTTAGGGAAATAATGTTAGCAAAGAAATGTCAGATTTTGCTCTTGTTGAAGAATAAAATCTAACAAGGGTGGTTGTCAGCTATTATGCTTTTGTACTGAAAAACTGTACAATCCTTTTAAGTTACGTATAATGATTTTATAGCCTTTTAACAAGAGGAGCACCACTACATAGGATTTTAACGGGGGAAACAGAATTGGTGATTAATTTATTTATTTTAAACCAGTGAATTCTCCAAGTTCTTCCTTGATTTAAGCCACAGTCTGTATTACAGAAGAGATTACAAGCATCTAAAGCAGCTACGGTTTTGATAAAACTCTCTTAAGTAACGATGATCCTACAACATTCAGACAAGTCAGGGGTCAATATGACCTTATTTGCCTGTGCCTTTCATTAGGAGCACTCTTTCTGCAGTACCATTCTTCTGGTACCTCCAAATACACAGAGGATTCATGCTTCAGTTCTGCATGTATTAAGAATGCAGCCATAGCAACTCTTAGCATTAATGAACTATTTGCTTATGCAGTAATAATTAACTTCCATTACATTACTTTGTGTGATTACTTTCTTAATTGCCTGAATTATGCATCCATTTAATATTTAATAACCATTCTCAGAAATCAGACACTGGTAAAAAAACAAATTGCTCACAGTTTCCTTGCAATAATTAAGCTCACAAGAATAAATGAAACCTTTTAAAAATGAATGCCTTGTGATTATATCCTTGCATATAGAACAAGATCCTAAATTAGCTATTTATTAAGTCTAAATTTAAGACCAAATAGTACATTTTTCACTTACGCCTTGGGAAATCAACCTATACAGTACCTGACATCACCAGCATAATTAAGTGCCATCTATTTACTTTGAGAGTCACGAATTCTGCATTAGTATTTCAAACATTCAGAAGTGTGTGTGGGGAAATCTTTTAAAATGCCTCCTTGGAAAAATAGCATCTTCTTTACCTGAGGTAGCTGCTTAGTTGTGCTTAAAGTACTGGAAAGATCTGTGAAGCGTAAATAGCCTTCTGATGGGGAGGGTTGGGAAGGATTTTTTTTTTTTTTTTTTTTTTTTTGCCTTGTTTTAATTTACATACAAACAATGGAAATACAGTTATACAGCCTGAGGTCAGGCTTACCAAACAGAAGGAAATTCATTGTTGTATATGAAAATAATGTTTACAATCAAAAACAAGCAGTCTGATCCACTTGTTTTTTCATGTTGTCATCTGTCTCTCTCTGAGCCCTCCTGCCCTGCTAGCACCCAAGCAAAGCCACATGCTGATTTGCAAAGTGATAATGCCATTACATTATTGCACAACAGCTTTGTTTCCCAGCAGCTTGCAAAGAAGTCACCAGCTTAAATAAAATGTGCAACTGTTTTATTGTAGGTCGTTTTGATGAATAGAGTCTACTGAGCTGGACAAGACAGATAACTGTTGAGGGTTTTTTTGGGTTGCCTTTTTTCCCTGAGTTGCATCTGCAAAATAGCTCTGCCATTCCACATTGATTATGGCAGCCATGTACAGATGTGTTTATCGGAACCATACCACTGCTCAGCTGAAGCTACAGGGACACCAGCATGTTACTCTCTCTTTTCCTATGCACACATACTACAAATAAAATATATACAAGACACATATTCCAGGCATCCTGCATCCAAATAAACCAATCCAATAAAGGAAATAATTGAAGGGCTTCTCTGCTGAGAGACAGGTGAAGGAGCCAGAATCTGCTCTCCCCTTTGCCCTTACAGGTGGATCATTTTCAGCACAGGGAGCTGTGGGGAGCCAGGGAGAGAGGGAGGGCAGGCAGGTGCCCATTTGGGGTGTCAGGAGCCAGCAATGGCTGCTAGCCTGAGCTCCCAAACTGAGCTAAATTGGTGCCAATCTCACTGGCTGTTGTTACAGTGGGCAGCATCATTAGGATTTGCTTTTTAAATGATCTCTCAGCCTGTAAGTCTGAGAGCTGCTAGCAAGGCAAGGTTAGAAAGAAAATGATGGCAGCATGTTGATGCTTCACAGACCTCATGATAGTTTCCGTCTGTCATTATTTACGTCTGACTAGATGCGTCATGTCAGCTACCTAGAAGGCACTTTAATATGAAGCTCTTGTTTTTCTCTGCTTTTTCACATCCAGACTGGGTACTATTATTTTTTTTGCATCACTACACTTAGGTGAAGCTTGCTTCAATCTCTCCATAATGACACACAAAGAAATAAAAATTGTTTAGCTCATGTTTCTATTCTAACAGACCTCTTTGACATTGTTCACAAAATGGTGAATTTAAATCAATAAACAGGCATCTATCAAAAGGTCAACTTAATTTTATTCTTTCATCTGCTTTAACAATATTTTAAGCAAAACTACTTCTTCCTTTAGCTTTCAGTAAATATTGTATTAGTGGACTGCAGCAGCAACCAATAGTTTTAATGGTTGATGGCATTTAGTTGTTCAATTAACATGTTATTAATACTGCTTTATAGTGTGATGAGTTCTGTCAGAGTCAATGCAAATAAGGTTACAGCTATCAAGTATGTGTCAGTTTTGCCATTAAACTAGCTCTTGGCAATTCTGATTCAAAGGATTCATTGGCACTGTTTTGGGATGAAATGTGTAATTCACTCCTGAGAAATACAGCCAGCCCTGATACGATCTGATAACTTTTTCCAAAGATGTTGGCTCATGCAATAGAAAAGGAGCTGATCCTTCAAGCCTTCCTGCAGACAAAGCTGTTCAGCAATGCACTGCCTCTAAGCATGCATTGCCCTCCTGAATGGGCTTGGCAGGCCACAAAATGCATTTTAAAACCGATCCTTCTGCCATGTCCTCGGGAGGGATTCCACCACAGCATTATTTTATTAATTTTTAAAGTATTTGTGCCCAAAAATAGCAGTTCAATCACTCGGTGGACTGACTTTGCTGAATAATCGTACAAACTTATTAATACAACCCTTTCTAATCCATTAGTTCATGAAGTCCACTGTTTTAGTCTTCTCATTTAGTTATATCTGAAATCAAGTGACAAGCTCTTTGCATGCTCTCATTTTTCTGGGCTGTGAGGGGTCTAGCACTGCCTTGGGTACAGTAAAACAATCAACAGCTCAATATTGCAAAAAATTATTCAATAATATTTGATCAGCTGGATTTTGTTCACTCATGTTTGAATTTTTTAAGTTAGAAAATACCTTTAACCAGTTAATGGTATATTTGCATTCTGCACACTACTGAGCTTTCTTATAGTTGGGTATTGTTTTCTTAAAAGTACAGCTGGAGAGGTAAAATATGTTTGTTTCATAGGTGCCTCACACTATCATCTTTAAAATTTTGTAGGGCAGCTATTTATCTAAATAAAATTTTAAAGACCACCAGGTTCTCTTACTCAATACTACCAGAGGAGAAAATTATGGGATTTTTTTAATGGGCAAATTGATGTTACCAGATCAAAAAAATATTTCCTCTTAATCTCTAAAATAACATTTACCTTCAGATGGGCTCCTGACAAACAAACAGAAGATAATGCTTTCCAAAATTTAAAGCTTTAGCCAGCCGAGTTACTCTTGAGCTAAATTCAACAGATACATTATTTACATTTTTTGGTTCCTGAAAAGCCCACACATGGATCATAATTATTAGAAAGATGCTGGATCTTTTACATTCTCTGTGAGAAATCTATTTAAAGGAATTTTAAGCTCAGAATAAAGTATGAGGCTCATTCAGCACAGCTGATAGTTATTTGTTATTTGCATAATTTTATCGGTCACCTAAATGATAGGAATTATTTTTCCATTACGCAGTTGGGTGATATTAGCCCTGCAAAGATGCTACTAGTTTGTCTCCACGGACGGGGCCCTAACAGTTAATTCTTTGGGAAGCATTGAATATGCTGCTTTTTTTTTTTTTTTTTTTCCTGGAATAGCCTGTAGGGCTCTGATTAAACTTTGTGAGCAGTAGCTTAACATCCCTTTCCTTTCCCCTAGCACTGTAAACATAGGGAGGATGAGCACTGAGGTTTTTCTGGACAGACTGAAAGGCTTTCATAGGAATTAAATCCATCTCCCAACACTGGCACTTCAAATGTGAAAAAGGATGTTGAAAATTAAACCCTGAAGGTAACAAACTGTGTTTCCTATCAGCAAGACTATTACACAAAAGGCTCCCTTATACGCTTATGCTGACCACATCTAAATTTCTTGTGAAGACTTTATTTCACCTCTTATTCTGATCTTATTAGTAAAGGTTAATTCAGCAATACAGTTTGCTGCTCGTGTTTGCCATTTATATCACGCAATGTGCATGTTCCCAGTGCTTTTGCAGAAGTATCTGTTATAATTACCGTAAGGCATGAGACAACAGGGCACCAAGTGACAATTCTGGACAATCCCTAGAGCAATGGCATAAGGCTGAAGACTATAGCTGTTAAAAGACTTGGGGGTATTTTGTTGGTTTGGGTTTTTTTGTTTGTTTGGGGTTTCTTTTCAGAATTGCTGCCATGAGAAGGGTCTGAACATGCTGTCTGACCCTTAGGATTTCAAGACCGGTGAGCTGCACAAGGTCCCCATGAGGGCCACTGTGAGAGAAGGCAGCTCTGTGTGATACAGGATGGGCTCCTCTATTTCCTCCTTAACCTAGAATTGATGCTTGGCTGAAATGAGTGTTAACTGACAGCCCCTGCTAGAAAACTGCTAGGTGCTAAAAAATGATGAAAACCTATATTTGCCATTTAAAGTCCAAGAACCTTCTAAATCAAGTGTTTTCCTTTGTTTAACTTTGTGAGTTTTGAAATTCAAATGTGGAGCTTCTCCAACTTTTTACCAGCTCTGTATGCTAAATGCATATCAAGTTTTTCAGAATCTTATGCTGGAAATTTATAGATTATAAGCCACTAGCCACATTTAATATTCGTAGATTCAGCTGTAGACTCCATCTAGTTTAAAAATGCATAAATAGGGGTTTTTTTCCTACGAATTTGACAAAAACATCTCTGCAGCTGCCGAAGAGCGAGGAGCAGCCAGCAGTAGGTGGCAGTCAAGCCACTGAACTATTTCCACAACCCTCCAACACTGAATTCTCGTTAAGCATAATGAGAAAACAGGATCCTTTTTGGGTTTTAAAGGTACCATTTTAAAAACTATCTTCTCTGAGGCCTCAGGGTGTACAAGCAATAATGGATAGTAGTATGTTTCAGACGAAGAGCATGAGAAGTCCTCAGACTCAGTTGCTTGATTTTTGGTTCCAAATTTTTCTGGTTCTCAGATTTTTGCGGAGTGTTTTCTAAACTTACAGGAAGGTTCTTTTGGTGTAGAGGTGCTGTGGTTGTCCAGGGCTTTCCTGAGGCTGTATACACAGGATTTATCCTTGCACAGTAACAGAGGCAGCCACCATCCAGATGGGGCACAGCTGGGTCAGCAGATCTAGTCACATGTAGACAAATGGGTTAAATCCAGAGCCCTCACTTCACAGGCACATACAAAAAACCCAACTGAATTAATGTTTCATTTCCCTTTCTACAGCATGCACACTGAGAAAAGAAATTTAACATCATCTCAATCTTTTTCCTGCTATTGAAATGGCAAATATCATTAAACATAAGTGTCTAGCATCCAGAAAAAGTTACACGGCAGCACAGATCTGTCACACTCACAGCAGGACTATTAATCAGAGAGGCTCTCTCCACACACACACAGACCTCACAGTATATCTCCTAATGGGTCAGCATCAGTAAGTTCTCAGGTGTCTTCTATACCAATATTCAGCAATACTCAAGTGACAGATCAGACCAAAATTTGGATTCATACTTCTTAAAATATTGGCACTTTCATGAATTCATTTTCTAAGATTCTTTTACGTTATTCATCAGCCCATGCACAAAGAAAATAAACCAGGACTAAACTGAAAGAAACAAGAGACATTTTCTATTTCCTACAGGCAAAAAAAGAGTGGGTGTCTACTTATCTTTTTTTAAGTTGGTGAAGCTATGCCACTAACAGCCCTCCAAACTCCACTTCAGTTCTTGAAGTATTTTGTTTGTACAATAATTTTTTGCGTGCTACTTTTTCTGTGTTTAAGGGACTGCAGGAGAGAAAAGTAAGGCCAAGAGGTGAGATGATACATTAATATTTAACTTTCAGATCAACCATTCAGGCTCCTTCACTATGGGATAACTATCACAAGCTTAATTTTATTCCTACAGTGATATAGAATAGCTCTGTGAAACCTTTTTTTTTTTTTTTTTTCTTCTTAACTTGCCTGGGACAGTAGCTGGAGTAGAAGTGTCAGAGTTTTATGAGCACAGAAGTGGCTAACTAAACCTCTCCATACCTGTTAGTAAACCTATATTACTCAATAGCATCATCTACAGCACACAAGGAAAGTGGACTTTTTACAGTGATTAAGAGTACCTTGAATTTTCACTGAGACTTTTATCACAATCTACAACAAGATGATGCAACATGGTAAACATGCAGAGCAAAGTGTCAGGTCTGCACACTGATATCTAAAACTACACTTCATTTGGAAGTGTCTTTCTACAAGGATAGATATAAGCTTAGTATTTCAGAACTTTAAATGATTAAAGGGCTGACTGAGGACACCCTACACATTTTAGAAATATTTCATCAAGTGGTCAAGAGAGTGAACATATCCATGTTGTCCTTGTTCAGCTTTAGGTAGAAAAAAAAAAAGAAATTGAAATGCTGTTGCATCAGTTGTACAGTGAAATACGGTGATAACAGGAGGCAGAGTCTGGACAAGCTGTTACTTTTTCCCTTCTGAGAAAACTGAAGAAAAAACTTCTGTTACTATAAGGTAATGGTCCTAATTACAAAAATAAAAAAAAAAACAACACAACAAGCATTTATTCTTTCAATTATGTAGTTTTCTTTCCTCTCTTTCTTTTTGCTTTATTCAGCACTACATGACACTTCCTAACTTTAGAATGAAAATTTTGAAACCTGAGTAGGATTAACTTTGTAATAAAACAATTTAAGTCATCACAAACTTGAATTACCAGCTGTAACATGGTGCCATGGACTGCTCAGAAAGCACTGAGGTGCTTCAGAGCTCTTTCTGTTAATGCTGGTTACAACCTTCAGGCCCTATAAAAAGTCAATGGTCAGGGGACCATCAGTTGGGAACAACTAACTTCCGATTGAATTAAAAGTCATTCAGCCTTGAGCTGACAACTCTTGTCTGATAGCAAGCCTACCATATTTCCAGTTAAGCTAGTCTAAATTCTAATGGAAAGTGGGAAGGTAGCAAAAGAAAGAGAAACCTCTGATAATTTATCTTAATTGCAATTGTTTGTTATCTTGTTGATAATTCCTTCATGAGATCAGCTTACATTTGAAGGTCTGAAAAACCTGTCATTCTAGAAGCATAAATAAAAAAAAGTCTACTTGGCAGGCATTCCCATATAAAATCATGCAGAACCACACAGCAGTGCTAACTTCGGCCCCAGAGCAGCATTAACATGACTGAATAGCTCTGAGGATGCAGCACATTGAGGTCCTGGAATCAGGTGCAGGCTTTGCCTGCTTAGAGACATCTGTGCAAGTCTTCACCCTTAGCTGCCTTCTACAGCTCCAGTTGAAAACCCTGCATCAGCCACTTACAGTGGTTCAACACCTAACAGATGGATCTGCAGGGAAGAGCTAATGCAACAGACCCCTTTTATAGCTGCCAACCATTTCCACTATAGATACTCAAATAATAATCACACCCTTCTCTACTGGTCCTACTATTTCTTATCCTTGATTCTGAAAAAAATATGAAGCATGAAACCACAATGTGAAGCATTCAAACTCTGTTTCGCAAAGTGCACCAAGATTAATCTGTGTAAAAATAAAAAAGATTCCAATTCTTTGGCCACACATGATCAGACTAATGATGTTACCAAGAACCCGACAGAAATATTAGATGAAAGCATCCACAGAGATGCTACTATTCCTACAGTAGCAAGTACTGTGAATTAATTGAAACACTTTTGATAAACAGGGTAATAGAGGTATTCAGACTTGCAGAAACAACCCAGCCTGTATAGCAGGCTAGTCTGGAAAGCAACAAAAACAAGTTTACTGTCTACAGCTTGCTATAAAATATTAGAATTCTGAATACTTCCAACGGCCCACCAAAAGCACCAAACCTTTCTGAAAAGAAAAATGCACTGTAGCCATGCCAGTATGGTGGATCAGCACATTAAAACAGACCCACACTATCCCATGAGCACCTTATCCCAGTCACATCAGCCAGTGCAAGCAAACAAAATGTAGGACAGTGTAAAGGAGTTTATGTTCATGTTCTACAAAGTCAGCACTGATAAAATAGAAGTAAAACTAGAAAAATATACAAATTTTATTCCTTCAGATAGAAAGCTGTTGGTTTTTCCCTCCCAATGTTATTACTCTGTGTTCAAAACAAAATTAGTAGTAGGGGACAGCAAAGGTCACAGGAAAACTTTTGGCAGGCTTTTTGAAGAAGTCAACAATTGCCTAAAGAGTTACAAAGATGTGTGGCCAACTGCTGCTGCAGCCACACTTGGACATAACAGCTGTTATGGTTAATGCCAGAGCCAAGTTCTCCTTTCTCTGAGAGGAAACAAAATACTTTACGTGAAGTTTTCCTTCATAAGCATACACTAAGCAGTACCGCTGTTTGGTACGAATGGCACTGGTACTGACTTCATGCTAACTTGTCACCATTTACAAATTGTCATTGTGGAGGTTTGCAAAAATCAAAATAAGAGAAACTATTTAAATGCTGTCAGGAACTGCTGGAACAAGTATATTTTAACAAGGCTTTTATAGGCATACTAACATGAAAATGGTGCTAGAGCAAGCCACTTTATATTTTCTAGACCTAATGTTTGTCAGTTATCAAAAGAAACCTGTTATCATCTGTTGCTTGAACACAATAGCTGACATTGCAGTCTTGCATTGCAGTAATAACGCATTTTAAAAATAAATGCACATTCTTGATACATTTGCAGATATTACTTAATTATATGTATAAGTCAATACTCTAGAAGAATATTTAAATAGGTCATAAAACTTCTGGCTGCATAATGCAGACTTATGGACATAACATAAATGAACACATTGAGCTGAAAATGCTTCAACTACTTTCCCTGCAATACATATAGTTAGGGTATTTTGCACTTGATTTTTCTACCGTTTTGAAAGAAATAGTAAGAATATTTCTTTGTGCTAAAGAAAAATTCCATATAATATATGAATAAAATGACAGATAGGCCTTCTAATTTTCTAATTATCTCCTCAGTGTGCTGGGTTCCTCACCTTAGAGTTTCCTTTGAAGACAGACTTAAGATGTTGATCAAGGAATATGTATAAAGAAAGAAGGAAAAAGTAAGTTTACTCATACACAAAATTATGCCCTCCTGACACTTTATAAAGTTATTCTTTCCCAGAAAGGAGATCAGGAACATTGAGGTATAGATACAGCTAATAACAAAGTTTGGGAATAAATCAGAGTTCTTGCTCAGTTCACTTGCAAGATGATTGGGACATTTTAGTCATTCCTGGAAGTCATCCTCTCCTTAGTCTTTAGCAGACTGGAAAAAGTAACTTAATTCATAAAATAAGACACAATTTTGTTGAATTTACTAATTATCATTCATAGTGTAACACAGATCTTTTGCATATTTGTCACAGCTTTGGTTCTTTGTGGTAGACATCTGCAAGTCAAAAGCCAGACTGTCACTAAGGCAACCATCTGTACCAACAGCTCAGAGCAAGAGGAACACTACATGGGTGGTCAGTACTGTCAAGAGAGCATAACCTGCTAGGTGGAACAGATTACCTACTACGTTACCAACCAGTTTATGAAGAGTACATATCACATGTGTACTACATATGGAGACAGGTTTGAATTACTATCTAGGCAAGGTTTGCCACTGCAAGTTTAAGTCTTTCCACTGCTAAAATCATAGGAGAAACTTGTTTATTATTCTTAATAGGAATGTCTGCTCATTCTTGTAACTGTTTGCTACACAGCTATCTGTTCTCTTCAGGCAATGGTCACAAGTCTTAACAAGCAAAAATCCAAATCAACATGTGGAAAAAAAGTCCTTTACCATGAGAGCAATGCAGAGGAAGGGGTCCCTAGAGAGGCTGCAGAACCAAAGCCCTTCCCTGTCTTTACATCAGAGTCAGACTCAGGACTTTTAAATCAACTTATGTTCTCCAGACTACTTCACTGCATTGGTTGACATGTAGTCAGTTATATTTTCCTTCAAATGTCAACTTATGCTCTGTTGGAACAGATGGGACCCTCTACAGTAGCAACTAGCAGTTTATTTTTAGAGGCTTTTAGCGTTTATCTGGACCATTTTTGCCTCAGGCTCAGCCCTTTCCCCTCCTCATGCACATATAATATCTACTCCACACACCTGAGATGAGCAGTATGCTTTTCTCTTTCATAATTTTGACATCAACCACCTCTAGAGAAATATTGAATTCAGTATTTGTCTTTCTATTTTATTCAGCAGAAACATTCTGCTGAAGGTGTAATATTCCAAAAACTAGTAGGAGTATTCAAGAAAACTCTTTACTCATCTCAGCTACTCTTTCACAGGCTTTCTACACATATCTTCCTGAAATTTGCAGTGTCATATTTTCCATACACATTATACTATTTTGTTTTCCTCATCCATAACAGTCAGATTTCTCTTCAGCAGCACTGCTCAAGTACAGCAGCACGCTCCTCGGAAGACACGTAAGAGAACAAGCACCTGACCATGATTGTTATGTAGTATTCCATTTACTGGAATTGATTAATACTTCATTTCTTTAATTGAATAACTATATGGTGAAATTAATACTTATGCAGTAACACATGCAGTAAAGCGAGTTGGCTTTAGGAAAAGTTTAAGTGTAGGAAGAAGGAGGACTTTTTTCACCCCAGACTCTATAACTCTATATATTTGGAGGAGGCCCCAACCGAAATCTTTTGACATCCACCTGTGAATACCTCCATGCATAAATTCAAAAGCTATTTGACATCCTTGAATACTACTCAAATTCACAAGGTACACATTTTCTACTAACATATACTCAGAGATTCCAGCCTCAATCACATTTAAATTTACACTATAAGCATTTTTTGACACATTAATGTGATCAGCATACATAAGACCAGAATAGCTGGTCTGCAGTGTAATCGGAGTCAGACTCCTTTTTCTGTAATAATCTTTGCACTCAGTATTGGACAAGGAGAAATCGAAATCCTAGTGGTGTACAATGGATGTATGAATTGCCTGCATGCATACACTTAACAGATTATTTCTGACAGGGCTCAAATAGTCAGTCTGTAGACCCTAATCTCCTCAAATCTACTTACCAGTCTCAAACAGACACAAAAAGTTGACAGAAAAAAAGTACAGGACAAACATATACAGTATTTCTGACATAAAGCTCTTCTAGTCTCCAGCACATTTTCAGATTTCTCAAGCTTGTGTAGTCTCTGCATCTAACAATCCTTGATCAGGAATTTCATTCAACTATTTACCCAGCCTCCCCAAAAGTTTCTGCACCTCTTTGGCAAGGAACATTATTCACTTCTAAAAAAGATGCCTCTCCCTGTTCTGAACCAGTTTTCCATAAGCTTTATTGAATGACCCTTAAACTCTTGTGCTGAAAGAGATAATGAAAGATCCATCCCTCTCCACCCATTCTGTTCTGTAGACTTCTATTCATTATCACCCTCAGTTGTCTTTTTCCCAGACAAGAGAGCCCCAGACTACTCAGCCCTTTGCATATATCCTCATTCCCCTCTTCTGAATCTTTTCCATCCTAATGCATCCTCATTGAGATGAGTGAGTCAGACCTACGTGTAGTAGCCAAGGCACAGGTGAACCATAGATTTATGTGGTGGCATAATGATGTTATCTGTTTTGTTCTCCAGTCCTTTCCTCATAATTCCTAAAATTTGATTTGCTTTTTAGCCTGCTATTGACTATGGGCTGATGTTTTCATGGAACTATCCATCATAACCCAAGGTCTCATTCCTGAGTGGCAACAGACAGCTCAGAGCCAATCATTTTATATGTGAAGCTAGGACTGTTTTTCCCCACATGCATCACTTCACATTTATCTACACTGAATTTCATCTACAATTTTATTGCCCAGTCACACAGTCTCTTCAGATCCTTCTGTAATTCTTCACAGTCTGCCTTCATCCTCACTGCCTTGAATAACTGTATCAACAGCAAATGTACGTCACCTCATTGCTTTCCCCCTTTTCGAGCCCATTTATAAACAGCACAGAACTCGTGGGACACCATTAGCAAACCCCTCTGCTGCAATAACCGAGCACTCATCCCTTCCTCTGTCTCCTAGCTTTTGAGCAATTACCAATTTGTGCAAGGACCTCCTCTTTATCCTAAGGCTTCATAATTTCCTTAACCAACTTTGGTGAGGGAGATTGTTTGGAGTTTTTTATATAAAGGGGTCAATGAGCCTAAGGGAAGGGATGATTCAGTCAATATCTTCTACCTGAAATTCCAGTAGTTTAACATTTCCTTCCATGAATATCAATCTGTAGAAAAATAAAGTACTTTTGAACAGGTTTTTTCCAAAGCAGCTTAATTTTCGGTTGTCAAGGGCAATATTAACCAGATGAAAAAGGAAAGAACAGAAGCAGAAAACTCAGTTTCCCTTTCAGCTCTAGGACTGAAACTTTCTTCAAGTCCAACCAGGTAACCTGAGTGCTGCAATCCTCCGTTCCCTAAACTACAAGCAGCAGTCTGGTGAACAGTGGAACTAATCCAGCCTGGTTTCCTGGTTCAGAGTTCTGTTGGGCTCATCGCTCCTATACTCAGTGACCCACTGCAGAAAGGAACCTGGTAAAGCTGCCCAACAGATACAGAAAGCTATTCTTTTGTCTGAGCAGCACTGTTTCTCAGTAGCTGAAGGAGTGACAGGAGGACACAGAGGCAGTGGTTGCATAAGCCTTCCTACCATAAGAAACACGTTAAGCATGAAGAGAAATGCTTAGTAACACTAGATGTTGTTTAGATATTTCTAATAGACACTGGGATCATCCAAAAACACTATGAAGGTTCAATTATTTATACTCACATATCCTGATTTGGCTATAAAGTAACAGCTATGGTAGTTTATATGGGATAAACATTAAGGGATTTTATGAGTTAGGCTTTGGAGCTTCAATAGATTGGCTCATTGCACAAGGGAGAAGATTTGCCAATCTCACTCTGACATGGCAAAGTGGGGTTTAACCTGACTAAATGAAGCAGTGACCCATTATGAAAGGCATCTGTTTGTAATTATATTTAAGTGTAGTGGCTATACCAATTTCTCATTCTTTTGGAAATCTTCCCAAAAGAAAGAATGTTCTGCTTGCTCATGAAGGAAGCTTATTATTTTGACCCAGGAGAGCATGGACAAACACAGCCATAAACTTACCTTCAGAGAGAACATTGGCAGGGAGAAGCAATACAGGACCACTTAACATGGGCGGTTATAGACATACAGGGCTGGGTCCAATTCTGCTCCAAACTGGTTGTTTTGAGTAGTCTTACAGTTGTCTAACTTGAGCCTTTGTCTAAAGTAGTAAAGTTAATAATGGGACACCTCATATTGCCTCTGCATACATTTCCCTGCACCATTGCTGCAGGAGAACCATCCAGCCTGGCTGTTAGGATCCACCACTGCACAGCCAGTTTCTGCTGAGCCTTTCTGGGGACTGCATAACCAATGTAAAAGGAGGGTAGCACAGAAAAACTGGCTGTGGGTTTCTAAGTAATGTGATCTCAGGAGAGAGGTGAAATACCAGTTTTACAAGGTGAAAACCATTTTTTCAAATTTCATATTTGAATCATTCAAACTTCAGGATTAAAGAGAATAAAGAATTAATTTCACACAGAATTAATTTCACACACTCAGAACAGTTTACTCAGTTTTGACACTCAAGCGTGAAATAACTTTGAGATGTAAAATAAATTAAGGGCAATTTACAATCTGACAAGTGTACTCAGTGGTCATAGGAGAGCATTATGACTCAAATTCTTTATATGTAAACAGTTTAGAATTTCTTCTTTTATGATGAGGACTATGTACCTCCCCATTATCAGAAAAAAATACCTGAGAACAAACCATAAAATTGAGGTTAAAAAAAACAAAGCTAGCTGCTTAGATTTGTTCTTCTAATACCCTCTGTAGGCTTCCAAAATCAACCCAGCTTCATTTCTGAGAATCTGGACACTGCTAATTAAAAGCCTGACTACAGATCTAAAAGCTGAAATTTAAGCACTCAGATTTGAAACTTGCAACCTTATTTACTAAAGAAGGAAAATAAAGGAAGTGAAATACCTTGAAGACAATACTGGGGAAGGTATTAAGCTGCTTGCTTGTAAATCTCACAGTATGATACTGTTCACGCAGTGAGGGAATACAGTTTTTGCCTTGAAACGAGCACTTAAAACTACAATACTTGAAGACAACTGGAAAGATGAACTTACTAACCTGGTAATTGCCAGGACTTTTTTTCAAAGAACAGACTGAATCAGAGATAATAACCAAGCCCAATCTTTTATATGTATGAGTAATAACTGGACAAAAATTACTCCCAATCATACAGGGACAGTTTTCTGAATTAAGAATACATATGTTTTTTTCATATTTTGAAGGCATAGAAAAAAATTTAGAGGGAAATTGTGTACAAAAATTGTGCTTTTTGTAATGAATCTTTACTTTTTAGAGTGAAAAATATCATTCTAGAATAAACACATATGAAGCAGTTCTGGTGTTTTTTTTTTTAACAGTGACAAAACAATAACATACACGGATGGATCGGTACATACAGATATGGGTTTTTTCCCCCTGCTTGACTTATCAAAATAGGGGAATAAAAAATTTGAAAATGAAATATATCTTCAAGGTTAAATTGTAAAAATGTCATGGGGCTTATGAATAGAACACCATTTGAAATCTAAATCTTAGAACGCTGAATCATAGTTCCAGGAGAAAAAAAAATATGGAAGAACACAATATTTTTAAAATCATCATTAACAGAGTATTAGGAACTAGAAAAAAATTAGTTTACAGTACTTCTAAACTGGTAGTTTCCTATAACAATACTAATATTTTAAATATTATTTCACTGATTACATAAAGAAATCTTATTCTTCCCTCCCATTTTTCTCTTTTTCTTTCTCCCCCATGGCAGGAGAATGAGCTGAGAATAGCCTTCCCTTTTGAAGTCAGACATTTTCAGTGTTTCCAGAGGAAGGAAAGAGGTACATCAACCTCACAGCAGCCTGGCCCAGTAAATATTTCTTTTCCTTCCTTGGCCAGCCATACACACTTGCCCCAGGACACATACCAGCACCAATTACCAACACATCTTCAGTTTAGCAGACAAAGACGAAATTAATGGTGAGAAGGAGCTGCAGTCCTTCACCCATACTAACATCAGTGGAAACAAACTGAAATCTTTTTGCAGCAGAGAAAAGAGAAGACTTCATAAATCCTCACATGGATGAATACATTCCAGTTAATCACTTATAAGTTACACAACACCAGTTCACCAAACTGAAATTAGTATTCATGTTTTGTAACCTACAACTTCTTAAGGCATTTGTGTATACATAACAGTGCAAGAAGCAAACACAGTTTTGGATTTTTTTTTTCTTCTTCATCACATCATCACCAGCTACATCTGTTTGCCTCATTACTGCCTCGCTTTCAGAGTACCAATCCCTATCTCTGCTGCCAAAATGGCTTTTGGCAACAAGGCTCAGTGGAGTAACAGGCAGTCCTGCCTGAGACATCATAGACAGGAACATTATCTCTCCCTGACATTATAGCTGTTTCTGGGTTATAAGGGTTACCAAAATACTGTGTTTGCGAGGACCGTGCTGGCACCTTTCAAAGAATTTGAATCCTCCCTAGCTGAACAGCAATTTCTAGAGAGTTACAGGTGAGAACTGTGCTTCATGCACCAATAAAACCAGTGAGCCACATCCCAAGGTCCGTCTTGGCTTCTTCCCCCTCCAGAACCACAACAGTCTTCAAAACAGCTGACTTCCATTGAAGTCTCAAAAGTTAGTCAAACAAAAGCCTCTGGAGTACAAAGGATAATTTTCCTAAGAGTACAGCTATGGAACTCACTGCTGCAAGAGTCAAGTGAGAAACTCAGCTTAACTTTCTGGCAGTAAAAGGATAAGTTGTTGATTCAACTGTCATGCAATGAGGTCTCCACCCTCTCACCTCATGCAAGCACATGCAAACCCAAAGCAATTAAATTATTTCCTGTACAGTCTTGGAAGAGAAAAAGAGAAAAGGAGAGGAAAAAAGAAATTAAGTAAATCTGGTTTTAATTCTTTTTAATAAAAGTATAGAGGAGCACTGAGGCTAGAGAAATGTATATCAAGTTAGGTCAACTTAGTTTGGTAACACAGATGGTATCAGTAACACTGTAACAGAGATTAAGCTGGTTTTCACCGAGTCAGAATTCTTGCATTTCTTGAGACAAGGTTTTCATGGACAGTGTTGTAGCCATAGAAAAAGATAGGTGTGTAGTGTGTAAATGGATGTGACTTAAAATAGCACATACTAGGTAAGTACAATAGCTGGGACCCAGCAAATTAAGAGCAACTTGAAGTTTTTTATTTTGGTTTATTGTCTGTTGCGACAGTCAGTCATAAATCATATTGTTCATGTAGGTAGCCATCTCACCTATCTGAAAACAAATTATATTCTTCTTGATGAAGTTAGTGATCGATAAGACAGGAGCTAAAACCAGCAACAAATGAACCAAAAGTTTTTCCTTCTATATTATATTGCTCAAATTTTCCAAAGTTGCTGTGCACCATGAAAAGTGTAGAGACTCCATGCAGAGTACCAAAGAGCAAGAATTATCCTTGTTAGAAACACATGGTGGGAGGAAGGCATCTTCACTCGGGTTTAGTCATAGGATGACATAACAGCTACAAGGCTGGTACTCACTGTGAACTGATCCTTTACAAACAAAACTGCAGGCAAGTGCCTTCTTGTGCAAGGTCTCAAAGGTAATATTTTCATATGTAGTGGAGCTATTTTAAGGGGATCAACATAATAACCACTAGTGTTATGTTAAAAATACCCCAATTTCAGATTAATTTCTAACTCCTTCTTTTAAGTGTGTACAACATATTTCAAGAATCTGAATGCTCCCAAATGTAATGAGTATGCATAACCTGGATCCAACTCTGCATCTTGAAGCCAGGTCTGGTTGTCACTAACTCATACACACCCATACTCTTGACTTCTTGGAAGATTAAAGGTGTTTTGTCCTTCTCTATTCAATACTGAAATTAAGAAAACAGCCAACACAATATTTGGAAGTGACACAAAAATCCACAGTCAGCTTAAAAGAGAAGTTGCAGAAGTTATAAACCACTGACAAAACATTAACTTTTTAAATTTCATAGTTATCTATAGAATTTTCTATTACAGTGATCCTAGAGATTGAATCATTCTGGCGCCCATCCCAGTTTGATCAAATAAAAGTGCCCAGTCTAAATTTTTTAGCTGGTTATGTTTAGAAATGTTATGTAGTTAATACAAATGGGTTTTTCCTCTTTCAGCCTGTTCTCCTTAAGGGGATTAGAGGCTGCAAGGGCTGTCTAAGAAGTAAGGAACATTCACAGGGGAGCATTTAATCCTCATTGTGGAGAAGGACAGTCACTCTGCAAATTAGAGCTAAAGAAAAAAAATCATAGGTTATGGTCCAGTTTGCAGAATCTTAAAATGCTGCATCACTTGAATTCAATATATTTTACATTGAAAAAATTCAATCTTTTTAAGAAAACAAATACAGTGAAAAATAAGTAGAAATATTCAAGCAGAAGTGCCTTTGGCTGCAAGTACTGGTTTTATTCATACTTCATCATGAGACATAGGAAAAAAAAAAATACTTTTTGCCAAATATGTATCTGCAATTTTTTTCCTGGCAGTATTTATTTCCCTCCCCCCCAAAAAAAACAGGGGGAGGACAGCTTTTTTTTTTTTTAAGTACTTGAAACATGTGTTTAAACTATTGAAATATTTACTTTCCCTTTTGAGATTTTTTTCAAGACGCTATATTCTCAAACACCTAGAACTGATTTGCAACTAGAATGAGTGACATAGATCTGTCTAAATTCAACAGTCCAGCAGCTATTTGAGTTATTTCTCCATGTAGAATCAGTTTGTCTTAATAGATAGCAAATGGCAATTTCACATTTTACACAGTAGATATAGTAAAGAACAAGGCTTGCAATACATTAAAAGTCATGTAAAATCAATAGATCCAGTTTTAATAGTCTCAGGCATTTTTAAAATAGCAATCATCATAGTCAGGAGAGGATGCTGAAACTGCTATCACTCTTTTCCTTATCTCTTAACTCAGGCAGTTCTTATCTACTGTCTCCTAAATTCCTCAGAAATTGAACAGCCTAGAATTAATTGCAGAGAAGTCACCAAAGAACAATTTGTGGCCTTAAGCCACCAACTAAGTTGCGGTCGTTTGGGTTTGGTTTTGTCTCCAAGCTCTACTCAAAAGCTTCTCATTGCAGAGGCATCTATTCCACTCTTATTCAGCTCTCCACCCCAGCAAAATAGCCTCTTCAGATCCAGATTCTGTAGGCTTAGCTCACTCCTACTACTGCACTTCTTCACCTTACATCTCAGGAAGGCATCTAAATCACTTTCCCTCACCCACCTTCAATAATTCTCATGGACAAGGTTCCCCAAAATCTTCTCTTCTGCTTATAGCATCTTTCACATATGCTTGCCCCAAAACCTCTAAAATAGGTCCTCAGTGGCAGCAACACTAGTTTGTGCTGCTCTAAGCATCATCTGTCCACAGCCCCAAGCACTTGAAAAAGTCTCCTCCACATCCTTCGCAGCACACCATGCTTGATGCAAGCCCTCATCTCCTGCAGAGGTTACCCATGTAGAGAGGGGTGAGAGCTCTCCTTTGCATTGACACACTCAACACTCAAAAATAGGCTTATGCTAACAACTAAACCACTGCTTTTTTATATCACTCAATCATCCATATGAAATCTGCAGCAATACATTACACTATCATAAGTGAAACATAATTTTTGTTACATTTTTTCATAACCAGGGCTACTTTTTTTAAAAGATGCATTTTTATTCTTCTATATACTGCCAGGAACTGTAAAACAGGATTACACAATATACAAGGCTCAAAAAGCAATATTTCACTACTTAAAAGTGACACACAAAACTATTACCTTTAAACAAAGCAAAGTTTATGGGAGGAGAAAAACAAGCTGGAAGGATATGACTCTCAGGTTAGGAAAGCCTAAATGACCCATGCTGAAGAAAGATCTCCACCCCCTCAACAGCACCAGAGACAATCAGCCTGGCCAAGCCATACTCCTCCTCCAGCTGTGAGGAGATGCTGAGGTAGCAATACAATTTCTATATTTCACCCCAATTAATTTTGCATCAGGCTGAGATGTATCTGTTCCCACTTTTGACTCCATAGACCTCCAACCCTCTGCAGCTCTGGGCAGAGAGGCCCAAAGGACCACTCCTCCCTGCTCTGCCCTTTTATGTTGTATCCGTGAAGCTCAATTTAAAGACAATTTTAGTAGTAGAGTAATTGTTACAATTACTTAGGACAAACTAAGTAAAAGCCCATAAATAGTTCACTATTTGAGCTATTTGGTGATGTCAAATCAGAAATTTAGAGTAAAGATTCTGGTGCTGAAGACCTGTTTGTAGAATTTTCCAAGCACTTGAAGGAGGCAAGGAAAAATAAGTCCAAATTAAGAGTGCATGAGAACTCCCATGTTTCTTTTTGTACCATTATCTAAGCTGCTACTGCCGTGCAGCTCTGGCTGAAATCTAGTTTCTTCTTGACATTTTACCTTCAGTATCACAGTACTAAAAATCTAGTTATTAGAAGATTTTTTTAAAGAGTTTCTGGTGTTTCTTCGCAAAAGGCTTTTCTTTGAAGTTAATAGGAGTATCATCACAAAACATACCAAGCTACTCTGGAAAAAAAAAATGCTATGATGAACACTGAATCATTACAGGAATAGACAAGAAGGTATTCACACAGTGTTGGCCACTGAGTGAGCAACCTCTTTTCCACTAAAGCAGAAGTGGCAGAGGAAGTAAATAGAGGGACATACTTTAAGAGATCTCACAGTGGTTTTACAACCTGTGGTAGAAAGTAGCTCTTGCTTCTGAACTATACATTTTGAAACATATTTAGGTTTGAGCTGTCACATTTGCATTTTCAGAGGGACAGTTTTAAACGTACTTAAAACTGGCATTAGAAAGAGAAATGGCTGTTATTAAAATACAGAAGGGCAGCTCACTGTGCTGTGGCACAACCGCATGCTTTGTCTCCTTCCAGCTTAGGCAGTTACTGAACTTCTACTCAGTACCACTCCACAAAGACTCTAAATTAAACAGATGATCACACTCTAGTGCTATTGCTACTGGACTTTTTTATTTTTAGTCTTGTTTGGTTGTGGTAGAATTCTCTGTTCAACACACTGTTTTTCCCCTCTGTTGATTTTGCTAGGTGATATTTTCTATACACATTTATATTGTTTTATCTGCATTTTTTATGAGGTAAAGACATATGGGAATGGAACAGAAGAGACAGACTTGGATACATTGAAGATGGCTGCAGAAGCCTTCTGGTGCCAAGGTCTTGAATTGGCTCAGCTATCCTGCTGGTTGCTATTATTCAGTTTCCAGTTTTCTGAATTTTTTGCAGATGAAGTACATGAGGGTTGTTCTGTTCATGGTGACATGCAGTTATTCACTCAAGGACTCATTTACTCCTGTGGCTCTAAACCAAAGCAGCCACAGCCATCAGCTGTTGCATGAAAGAATAAACAGAGAATACCCATAAATACCCTCTCCTGGCAAATTCATAAATACATCTGTACTGTAAAGTACATTCTGGCCTGAAATACTTCTGTGCATACATACTGCATGGCTTTTGACAAGCAGAAGGAAAAAAGGCTACAAAAGAAAGCAGACTAAGGGCTACCTACAGAAACACACAGCAGAGCAGCAATGGAATTGCAGGATGCAGTACTCACTAGGAGCATATGCAAAAAGGAAGTATGGTAAGAACAAAATACAATACATGAAAATACAGGTGCTGAAGAGAGGTTACTACAAACCCAAATTTTCATTTCCAGTAAGGAAAATTTGTTCCTTACTTACAAAATAGCAGTAAGGAACTAATTCAGAGGGAAACCCATGGAGACATGTAAAAGCAACAATAGCTTCTCACTAGAGATAATGAGCTTAAAAATGGCTTTAGCTTCTAGATATTAAAAGTGCAAGTAAGCAGAGAGCAATGCAACTGGTAATTTTCTATGTTCTGTCCCTTTCACTTGCAAAAATCATTTAGCAGATTTGGCCTTCCTGGCTTACAGTGCATGTATCCATGACAGGAATGTTTTAGTGAAACTAATATAGAAGCATTTATCTGCCAGTGAGTTAAATTAGGACAATGTAAATATTCTTACATTATTGCAACAAAATGTGTTGTCCTAGTGCAGACCAAGACTGACAGTCTATATCTGAACAAGGTTTGCCATTTCCTATAGGTAAAATTAAAAGTTAATTCATTTCAGAAGGTGAATACTTGCAGAAACCATTACAGTGTTTGTTCAGTTCTCACAGGCACCTCTCCCTCTCACTTCCTCCACAATCTGTACAGCAGCATCTCCAACTGCATTTTCTCTCCAAGAGACTGGAACAGATACACAACACTTGCAGACACACAGAAGCTCAGTATTTCATTATTGTTTTTTTTCATATTGTTGAAATTTTAAACAACTTCAATCTACATATCTAAGATGGTACTAATTTACACATGTATTTTTGTAAGACTTTGCTTTTGTCAGAAGCAATTCTAGAGCGACACAGACCAGATCAAGATGCTGAACCTGGCTGTTATTAACACTCTCACAACATCCCTACTTTTGTTGAATCCTGTTTATCACAATGGATGAGCCCAGAACAGACCAGTAATGTTTTTATTACAAAATTTTGCAGGATTTCTTAAAAATTCCAACAGTAGCACATTGATTTATAAGGCAATGACTTATTTTTTAAAAAGGCTATTATTGACTGGGTATTAGCAGTGCATCAGAAGGTAGAATTTGTGCCTTAGGTTTTATTCAGACCACCCTGTAACACATACTAGTATACTGTGCATATTTAAAAAGAGAAAGATAGAGGCAATAAAAAGATGCAGTGGCTAACAGTAAACTGAAGAGATGTGCTCTGCAGGAAGGCTTAAAAGATTTCTCCATTTCAAGGTACTACACAGACTACTTGCTAGTTACAGACTTTGTGTTCCTATGGATGAATGATAGGAAGTACTGAACAACAGTTCCACATTTTAACTGCAACATTTTCTCAGCTCCTTTATTTTGTATTTTCACTCAAATTAAAAAAAGATAAGGTATATTCTAGTAGAAACTAAGTATAAAGAAAAATATAAAAAATTCAGACTGCCTTTTCTGGCACACAATTACTTTAGAGACTCTTCTGATCATATTTCTTCTGTAAATAACAGTAATGTCTCCAGCTCAGAGTAAAGGCCTTGCTAATGATTGATACTATTTTCCCCTCTCTTTACCTTTACTATAGTGCTCTGATTTCATCTCACTTACAGGAGATATGTAACAACTGTAACATCCCTAGCTGTTGAAGAACAGGTTTACTAACACTGTCATTTTTGTTTGCTATCTAAAATCTAGCCTCTTTCTACTAATTTAATCTACTATTCCACTGAAGCTATTTGAATCTTCTGGTTTAGTTCCCTTCGTCAGCTTAAGGCAGTTACAGACTTTGTGTATTCTCCCTCAGAGCTATTTTCCAGGCTGATGGCAATAAAGCCTTCAGAGAACTTCCAGGTTGGACTAATGAAAGGTCTAAAAATGACTATGCTTGACACATCTTTCTACTACATTCCTTCAAAGGCTGTATCCTGCTTTCCTTCATCCAATCCCCTTTGCCATATAGCATTTGATCCAGTATGTCAAGAGACTAACACCAGTGATGTCTCCAGCTTATTCTAGGTTTCCTGCGTGGACACTCTACCCATGCTGTCAGCAGACTCCCAAAAGTGAACAGTCCCAGTATAAGAGCTTCCAGTGCCACCTATCCAGAGTACCTGCACTGCCATTACTCACAATCTCTCAATCACTTGCAATGAATGATTGCAACTGGGATGCCTGTGGTTGGCTGCAGTAACTCACACTGCCAAAGGAGACCACAATAAAGAGGGACATTCCTCAAGCCTCATGCACACATCCTTTGTCGGACTTTGTTAGACTTAAGCAACCTGGTACTGGAACTTCTCCAGTCTGTGCATACTACCTCTCCACATGGAAACACATAGCTTCATTAGAGCTAAGTTTAAGTAGCAATCCCTCATACCAGTACAAACACTCCCAGCTGCTCCCCATTACACAATGTGAAAAATATGCTTCACAATACAAAGCCACATGAACAATCCTGATATTTTAGTAAATACTCTCTCCTAGAATGCACATCTAACACATGCTGAGCTGTTTGGGACGCTCTTATATCTATTTTCTCTGTTTTTCTGTTCATTTATTTTCCTTGATTTTCTTTTTCTGCATCTCCTCCATTTCCAAAACCCTTTGTATGTTTAAATGCATTGCTATCATTTCATCAGCTTTAGTCATTGTTTCACAACACTTCCACTACTTTTTATTGTGACTCAAGCAATATAGTCATAGCAGCTACATTTGTAAAACCTCTGAGCTGTCACTTCAAGCAGCTGCAACCCACTGATTGCTCCTTCTCCTCCCTCCATCCTCAACCTCTTTTTTTCCAAGTTTGTTTGAAATGCCATTAATCTGTAGAATAAATTCTACTTTTAAATGTGCAGGTCTTCTCACATTTTTGAGCCCCACTGTATTTTAATAAGAGGACTTTAAAAAAAAAAACCACAATGAAATTAACATATGCCAGCTCCCTCTCCAAGTACTCACATCACTTTCTACCACCATGTATCTGCTTCGTAGCTGGTAAACACACTGTATGTATTAGTATTTTACCTCAGAGGTGCACCAGCAAATTCTTTGCAAGTCCCATGACAGATTCATAAAAAATTATTTCCTCAAGGTTAACTTCGTTGAAGTTGTTTTTGTCTATCTGTAATTTCTACTGGGTGTCCAAGCTACACATATCCTTCCTACCTCTTATTTCAAAGCAGAATTAGGCCAACCCAATAAGATTACAGAGTTCAGAGAATGCTCAGGGATTTTCTGTCTCAATTTCAGAGGAGAAACAGAGGTGGGTGGGCAGTCCAAGGCATGGTTCTTCAGGGCAGCTGATGATGACTAAGGAATCATCATAGAATGGTTAGGATTGGAAGGGACCCTGAAGATCATCTAGTTCCAACCCCCCTGCCATCAGCAGGGACATCTTCCACCAGATGTTTCCTAAGAAACTACAAAGACTGCCCTGTAGAGAAAGGAACCCTCCAAGACTACAGAATCAGGATACTCTTGATATACTAATGGAAACCATTGGCATTTTCTGCCTTGGGAACAGAATTATATTTGAAAAATAAAATCCTTGTGGATTAGTCTCACTACTGCCTACACAGATCCAGCTCCGATTAAGAAAAAAAAAAAACCCTTTAATTTCTTCTATTTGCACATACATTAATAGTGCTTTAGCAAAATAAACATATCAAAGAATTTCCAAGAACAGCAAAACAGTGTTTGTAGGGTTACATTACAAGGGTCTTCTATCCATTTCTACTCAGGGTTTTTTTGTTTATTTATAGCACTCTAACAGTAGTGATAAACACTGCTGTTAGAGAGACTAGAGGGTATAATGGGCCACTGGTCAGGCCATAATGACAGTTCATGCATTCCTGTAACAATATAGGTTCACAATAATTTTATTACCCCAATGCAACTGTCTGACATCAGAGTATTCTGACTAGAAATTTTGGGGGACTAGCCAGAAACCTGTTGTCTGTAAAAATAAAAGTCAGGTAAGAAATACAGCAAGCTGCCAATACAGAACATAAATTGTTTTCACAGTATTCTCTGGAATTGCAGCTGGACCATAAACAAATACTGAAAGCAGCTTTCAGGATATTTGGCTTCTTACTTTTCCTTATTATTTACATGCACTAAAGTCCTTCAGGAGCTCCAAACTAACCTATTGTGTCTTCCTCCTCCATCTCAGGATTCCCAACTAACAACAAGTGTTTCACAGCCTCTGTATGAGCTTTTCCATTTCCTAAGCATTAGCCTTCTGCTAGATATATTTCATGTTTTGTAACTTCTTTATTAGGAATGAATAGCATTTTTCAAAGTTTTCTTCTCCATAGCAATCTACCTTCATGGTTAGGGAGAAAGTTTGGAAGATGTTTGCTAGCATTCAGAAGGCAATTTAAATTGCTAAAAGAAATCCTATTTGTTTCAATAAAATCATACCTCGCCTCCCAAGGGGGCTTCACTATAAAAGCATATAATCTGGTTAGCTGTGATAGGATGCAGAAATTCAAATTAAATCACTACAGAGCTTTTTGGTTTGTTTTTTTTGTTGTTGTTGTGTTTAGGTTTTGGGTTTGGTGGTTTGTTTTTTTTTACATCCTTCACTGGAAGGTATAACATGAATACAGAACACCAAAGTTATTAAAGCAGAAGTAAGTGTGACTATGTAGCAAGAGGAAGTTATTAACAAATTCATGGTATTGAGAGGTTGTAATTAAAGTTTATTCCTCTTGTACAGTAACGTTAATCATCTCAAAGTGAGGATTAATACTTTTAATATTAAACATTTGACATTGTCCATAAACAATACATCTAACTAGATGTCTTTTTCAAGGCTGTATAAGAAGCTTAAAAATTAAAGTAACTTGTATCAGGACTTCTCGTTTTGGTGAGTATGAGATGTGTCATTGAATACACTACAGTGGAATACTGCCACTCACATTTCAAAGATTATTCTTAAAACAATCCCAAAAATATTCTGGGAAGCATATAAGTGTAATGTCCAAAGTATTTGTCTGAACAATGTGGATGTTTATTATTTTACATATAAATATGATTGTTATTAAGAAAGTGAAGTATTACAAAGACAACCACAATTTTTGTTGAAAAAGGAAACATTGGGGCAGTTTCTGGGTTGGAGAACCAGAAAAATCAAAATACTACCAATTTATACAAACAGGGTTGTAGAGGTCCTATATTTAAATATGTCCAGTCTTCTCCACAATTGTAAGATTTTTCTGTACTTTGAAACTCAGTGGTAGAGCTTTTTTTTGCCCCAATAATTAATCTTTGGAAAAAAAGCTTTGCAGGACTTCTTCCATTTGGAGGAGTAGCAGAGGGAAGTAGATATCATGAACAGTCTGCTTACTTACAGATGCTGACTATAAATTCTTGTTCCTTTGAAAACAGCAAAGCAGAAAAGTTACAGGACACACTCCCATTTAGAAATTGTCAAATTCACCTAATGGATTTGATACACAAGAAGTCATTCCTCTTTCTTGTTTACCAGTTTTTACTCTAGAATAGACAAGTTTCTGCCTAAGGTTTTTCTCTCTCCTGGTCTGTTCAAGCAGCCCAGTGCCCAACCCTCCTCAGCCACTCCTCTCAAGTCCCTTGTTAGAGCAAAATGGGGTTTTTTTGTTTGAATCTGAATAAGTCTTTCACATGATTTATAGGTTAATAACCTCAAAACCTCTTTTGGATCAAAGATCTTTATGTCAGAGATGGGCACTTTGGAGTGTAATAATATTAAGTGCTAAAACTAGTGATGGTTTTCTGGTAGGTAAACATCTAACAAAAAGGGTTTGTGTATTCTTTATATTTGCATAGGTCATTCAATACATTTAATCCCCTTCCCCCCCCAAAAAATAGTGGTAATCACCATACAGCATCAGCCAAAACACTGAAGTGTTTATGGGGTTTACAATTTGTGTACTGCTTTCACTAACCATAAGTTTCCTGCAATATAGAGATCTTTAAAAAAATTCTAGACAGGTCACCTCTTTTTGCTTTGCTCAGCAGAAGGCTCAACACCAGCATCCTCTACATCATATCTACAAAGCACTAAGTTATATTCTCTCAGATCCCTTTCTAAGGATCTATGCCCTGGCTTTAACTAAAAAAAAAAAAAAAGCTTACAAAACACTGATTTATTGTCACCATTTGTTTCCAAGAGCTTTATTGCCTAATAATAGATCAACTTAGCTTGCTTCAGGCATTAACAACAGGACATTAGTAGGCCTATTATAAAACCCTAAAAGTTTAATTTGTAAACTAGTACAAATCATTATTGTTTCACAAAATGAGATTTCCATGTTATTACTAAAATATATTAACAATGTCAATTTTAGTCTAATTGTGGGTTTGATTTAAGATGCTTAAGTCAATTTTATTGATAAGCAGTGTCATCTACAATATATTACAGATGACCTGAAAGTTTACAGACAGAAATCTGAAGATACAGCTATAACAATACTTTGCTGTTCCCTACTCCATGATTAGTTTCAGGAACCAGATATAAATGATGCCAAGGACAATCATGGGAGGGGAATTATTGACTGATGATGATACAACTTATCATTTATTTTAATACTCCACAAAAGTTTTCTCCTACAAGTGGAAGAGGACATAAGTGCTTGCTGTTGTAGTCTCACAGATTCCCAGTAAACCAGTAGAATTAGGGTGGTTCAGTATAGGATCACTAAACTCAGTTGACTGCATTCTTGCTTTCTTACATTCAAACCAAGTAACTGCAGTAATCTTAAAACAGTACATTTCCAATTTTTCTTCCGTGCTGTATTTAATAGAGTTGTCCAAGTTATGGTTAGAGACCCATGGAAGTACTTGTTCCTGTCAAGTCAGTGGTAAAGATCTGCTTTTATTACAGGGGTAATTTTACTCCTAGGCTTTCCAAGGGAGACTCTACTCCGCTAGAGGCCAGGAAATTGTATCAAGTTTGTCTGGTTTAATCTCTGATTACACTTCTAAAGCATGCAATCAGGCTGCCTTTTTGTTTTGTGTTTGCAGAGCCATATGATGAGATCCTGAGAAGCTACAAGAAGCTCTCAAGAAAACAAATAATGTCCCTGTCGTGTTCCTAGGAGAGAGCTGTCAGCTCCATTAGTGGAGAAAGATGTAGGTCAGGTGATATGCAAGATGCTTAGCGTCTTCGTTTTCCATATTGTAAAGAGAGCTATTATAGATGACATACAGGCTTACAAGCAAATCTCACAATAAGTGGCATAATGCCTGTTATTAACTGTGTTGGAGGCTCTTTAAATATGTCTATCAATACAAAACCTCCTATTTTCCTGTGGATACTAGCTCTTTCAGCTTGTGCCCTTCCAAAATCAAAAGAACAGCAACAATGCAAGATGGGCCAAGTGACAGAGGCAGGGACATTCTAACTGTCATCAAGGTTTCTTCTTTAATAGAAGCAGTGCCTTCAAAAGCTGTAAATCCTTGCGATGGCAAGAGAACAGAACTAGTTTTGCCTGATTTCAAATATTGATTATATCATATTTAAATATTACTATATTTGCATCCCTGTTGAGACATGTGGAAGATGCAGAAAGATGGTGAAATAAATTACGCAAGGAAAAACAGATAAAGGGAGATGAAACCTGAAAGAAATTCAAGTCAACAAAAATAAAAGACTAAGTAGCACTCCAATGAAAAGTACACTATATATATGGCAGCTATTTAAGGTACTTAATTTAGGCAAGAGTGAGGGAAGTCATAATCTCTCAGGCAATGCAGAAGTTTCTCTTCAGCTAGCAAAAGTGGTTTATGCTGTTGCTTCATCACATGGAGAAAGCATGCAGGCAGAAAGGAGGTGGCAGTGGAATAGACTGTGGCATGGAAACACAGATTCAGTGACAATGTTCATCTGGCCAGGCTTCAGCTTAAGCCAGCACTACCTGTAGGCCCTTTAACTTTACCCATCATTGAGTGGGTTTGCAAAGTCTTTGCAGTATCTTGAAAACAATAACAGTATCATTAGATACCAGAGAAGTCAAATGTTTATATAAGTTCTTGTAAGAATATGGCTAGTCTCTTACACAGGCAGTTGAAGTTAACAGTATCCAAAAAGTGACTGGAGCACACCAGTCTCAGATGGAGAGACACTGAGGCTTACACAATAATTCAGTACCTTGAACTCAATCCCATGGTAAAATTAAGAAGGGAATTGGCTTGATCACATCTCCTTTCATCTGAACATTATCATTCCTTTCTAGGGTCTTGTGAAGCCCATTGTCACAAAAAGCTGTAATTCATGCCTTTTGCTAAAACTAGTGAGCCCAACTTTTTACTGTTTTTTCCTCTGTTTAAAAAATGACAGTAAGTTTAGGTTTTAATCAAGAGTTAAAACAAGAAATGTGTCCACACTGGAGTGGAGACCTCTAAAGCAAGAGTTAATTAGTCTAAATGGCACATATCTATGAGAAACTTTTTAGCTTTCATTTTATAACACCAAAATTGCTAGCACACATAGGTGCTTTCTTACCAAAGGTCTCACAAAAACAGAAGTTTGCACTGTGTTTTGCTTATTAAGCAGCCTCATTGTTTTAAGCAGTAGTCAATTAATCATTGAAAGTGTTGGTCTGACTATAATTAATAACTACAGACAAAAGACTATAGGCAAAAAGACAAGGTAGATCTCAAGAAAAGCAAACGCATCTCCAAGAATAGATTTTTGCTGTCTTTATCACTCCTGGAGCTCACAGATTGCTCCAACAGAACCTGTGGCTGAACTACTGAAAGTAAAAAGATGCAGAAAAATAAAAAGGGCTGTTAAAGTACAACCACTTTTGAACCTTTACATCCAGGGATAGAGAACAACTGATCAGACAAGAAGGACTGAACAGTAATACTCCATAGATAAAAATGGATACCAAGAATATAAACCCAAGTTCTTTCATTCTTCATACAGAAGCATTAAAATGCAGAAACTGTTGTAACTATAAAAAGATGTGCAAATTTGAAAGCCAGATTTTGCATGAATGTACAAATCATCTGATTGCTTTTCATAAACAGGTAATTCACAGCTCCAGGAAAGTGCAGGTGGGGAGCAGAAGGAAAAGAGGAGTAAATACTCAAACCAGTTCTTCAGATGCCATCAAGTGTCCCAGCTACTCTAAAGCTGCAGTCTCCAAGATAGCTGAGAGCTCCTTGGCACAACAAGCAGGAAGGGGAACAGCCTCTTTCTTCCCTTCTGCTCCTGCCCAGATGGTCCTGCTCCCTCCTCAGCACCACCCTGCAACTACCAAGGTCTTTCCATTCCAACTTCCACCACCTCTGCAGACTTCAGCACCCACTGGCTCACATGGGAGCTCAGCACTGCCAAAGCCGCTGCCAGGTGGGCAATACCTGTGCCAGCATAAGGCTGTGAGAAAGGGGAGGGAATGGGACTGCAACATCCTTGGCAGCAGCAGTGAGGCACAACAATTTTTGTATCATACAACTGCCACCAAAGTCACCACCTGCTGGTGTGCATCAGCTGAGCTGCTCCCAGGGATCCATAATCCAATAAAACTTCACTGAATGGCATGGATTTTAAAAGTCTAGTCTACACCTAAGGAACACAATGTGGAATAACAGCAAAACCCTCCCAGGTTTCACAAAAGCCTTGTACCACAACACTGCCCCCTCCCCTCACCCCCATCTTATGAGGGAGAGTTTGCTCTACAGAAGAGATTATAAATAAAAAGGTACACACTCCTTTAATTCCATCTATACCAACAGAAATTCTAACATATATATATTTAAAACACATCACTAGTTAATATTGCTAAGCTAGCAAAAAAAATTAATTTAGAGTTCACAAACAGAATTTTACATAAGTAAAGATGACAGGCATAACTGTGAGGAACTTATTCTTCAAATTAATCAATGGCCATCTTCACCACTTTCAGTTAAATCAAAGATGGTCTTGGTCTTTGAGGTTAAATTGAGTACTTTTTTTTCATACAACATTCCCACTGACTTAGAATAGGCACTCTATATATTAAATTACTGAAAAATATATATGGTTTCCATTTTATGTATAAGAGCATATACATCATGATATAATACATACATTCCTAGCCTGTGTATGCACTAAGTAAATATAAAAGACTAGGAATGTATGCATTATTCCTTGCTAATTTTGTCTTAAGAGCTATATATTTAACTCCATACCCAATTTCCATTCTTTTCTTTGCAACACATTTCATATCTTAAATTATGAATGTGCAACACAGGATGTCATTTGGATGTCAAAGAAGCAATCAGCTGAAGACAACTATTATTCAGAATCCATTTAGAGGTAAACTGAAAACAAGGTTTTTTTAACTTTTAAAAATGCTACAGTATATTAGGAATATAAGAATTGCTCCTATTACTGCCTGGAGTACTGAATTTTTATTCATACTTAAGATTATTGCCTTTACAAAGTACTAAATTCAGCAAGTACATGTTATAGATTATGACAGTGATTTCTATCTGAAGAGACATGCTGCTGAACTCAAGAAGTACAGAATAAAACACTTGGAGAAAAAAATCCTTGCAAGCTGCACAACAGAGTCGATACATAGTCACCAATGAAGCCCACCAGTTAAGCACAGTTTATATCCCAGACTAATTCCAGACTAAAGCCAGGTTTCTGCTCACTCCACCTACGGCAACTCCAGCAGCTGGATGCAATGCTTCTCCCTCCACCCAAGCTATGACACCACCCTTAGTCCCACATCATAGTGACCACATAGGGGACCCAGTGCTAAATCTCTAACTACAACCCAGCCCTTAACACAAGATGCATGCTAAGGGAGCGTCCAGCTGCTGCCACTGCCCAGCTGCTGCCTTACACACAGTCCAAGGCAGGTAACTGGAAGTACCACCACACCCCCACGCAAAAGGTTATGGAAGCATAGAGGTGGCCCAGGACTACATGTAGAGGAGGCAAGGAGAAAAGCTTCTGAAAACCTCCATATCAGCTAGTGCAGCAAGATCCAGCCAAAGGTACATACTCAGAAGTCCTAAGTGGACAGACATCTGTTTCCAATTCTTCCACCCAATTATTTTGAAATTATATTTGGTTGAGTAATTATCATTTGTAGATGCTGTGCATTCTGCATATGAAGCTCCCAGTAAGACTCACAGACACACTTTGTGCCTGTCTCAGACATGGTTTTTTGAAGCTTTTTTTAATTAATAAAGCAACAATACACAGGATTCAGCTTCAGTCACATCTTTAAGACTGAGAAGTCATGAATGTAGTATTAAAGTAAGTAAGTAGTAAAGTAAGAAAGTAGTAAAACTGAAGTTTGCTGAGGGACAAGTCATGGTCCTGCAAGCTAGGAGAGACTAAGGGAAGGTACTAGACGAAGGTGCAGAGTGCCACCACTGCAGGCAGCAACAGCTTCCCTGGGCTGCAGCTTCATGAGCAGCACCAAGAAAGGTAAAACAACATGAGAGAAGCAGGGGGAAGCAGAAAGGAAAGGAAATTAAGATGTGGGACATTGTAAAAGATTCAGAAGCATTTTGACATTAAGCTTCTTCAACCATCCATCCGATTTTAGCCATTTTGCATTGCATACATTGTGCTGGGCATTTTTCAGCTCAATTTTACAGTTATAGGAATAGTGCTAGTCCTGAGAAACTTAAAGCCCACAACAGGTCTAGCATCTCTAGCAAAAGTCATCCTGAAGTGTTATGAATGAGTTCTACTGAATTTTTAATGAAAACAGACACTTAACAGTGGTATGAGGTGTAGAGCAGGACTATCCAAAGTCAGAGTGAACACAGATCTATAATCAACTAACAATCATTTTCAAACAAGTTTAAATAGAAATTCTATGGATATGAACAAGGTTATCTTCTGGCACAGTTATAACAAAAAGCAAGAGCTGAGTTCCAACTGGATTTTCAAATGAAGCACAAACATATTTTAAAATTATATGAGCTTCTTCACATGCAAGAGTTAGTACTAAGCACCTCAGTGCCATGCATACAATTACTTTCACAGTCTGATAAACCACTAAAGCCTGCCATATCAGACAGTTACCAGCCACTACAGGCAGATCCCAGTGTCTCTGGTAAGTGGTATATCAAAAGCTCAAGCTACTATAAAGCAAGGAATTGACTCTTCTAGCATCTTTATTTCTTAAATAAAAATATATTTGTTTTTATTTTAATATTTTTGATTACTACATTCGTATTGCTGTGGCATTCAAATGTGGTGTTTGGGATCATTAAGCCCACCTGCACACATAAACACAGCCCCAGCTCTCCCCTCTGTTCCCCAAAGGACAAGCTTCTCCCATATACTCATCTTTGTTCAACAAAGCAAATTCTTACCCTGTTTACATAGCCTCTAATTGCTCCCACACAAAACCAAACATTTCTCTTCCCCTTTTTAAACCTCACTGGATGTGCTTGTTTTGCCTTCTGATTAGAGGTATAATGCTGGAGGTAAAAAAAAAATGAAATAATTATGGAGATATTCTTGAAAAGACAAATTCATGAAAAAAATTTATTTTAATATTCACACTATGATGGCAGCCAGAAATTATGCTTATTAGAAGCTTTGCAGTGTGTACTTGCCGTGATGTAATCACCTATCACATTTTGCCTCTTCTCAGTGGTACTCTGGCCATATTTACTACAGACATCTATGCTGAAGGCAGTATCTTTGAGAAGAGCTGTATAAACAGTATATTTTATATACTTAAGTTTCTCCCAGCCTATTGGATTTCTATCACAGAAGGGAAAAGCATTCATTAGAAAAAAAAACACACTAGGCACAAGGAAACAAGGCTTGAGTTATCATGCACATGGGTGGGAGAGCCACCATCCAGTTCACGGAATTCAGAGTCCATGAGAACTCCATGACCACAAACTCTCTCCAAGAAGCAGTGATACAGCCAGGAACCAAGCCTTATACACAGACACTGGGCACAGCATCTCAAAGGACTGAGCAGAGTTTATTATTACAGTAAGACAATTACAAGATGACACAGAGTCAAGTAGAGTGTGGCAAGCATGGGCTCATGACAGAAAGAGAGTCACTACAAAAACAATCCTCACCTCAGTAGAAGAGGGTTATAGAACAGAGGGTAACACCAGGAATTTGGACCTTGCAGATAAAATAAATAGCTCCAATGCATAACACATCAAAACAGTTGCTGCAGGTCCAGTGCTAAACTATCAGGGCAGTTTCTGGGATAGTTAATAACGGCAGATAAAACAACCAACAGCACTCATATATAAGAATTTCTTCTACAAATTCATAGACTTTGGCTCTATGAAGCAGTGGACCTTTGGGAAAGTGATATACACAGTATTATTCTTACCAAGTAATAGCATGAGTAAATAAAAAGCATTTGGGAAGAATGGGCTTGTATCATCTGTGACAGCAAATTAACTATCAGGGACCAATTCCTGTCTTTCAGTAAGCATTTTCAGAGGGATGAAGGGAAATTCCATATTTAAGAGTAGAAAGTCCCTCCACAACCATTTTCCAGCCCCAGATGGCAACATCCACAGCTATGGTATCTGGGAATGCAAGGGAAGTTTTGGTTTATTTTACAAGTGCAGGAATACTCCTTGATTTTGATTTTCTTTCTAGAAGCATAAACTGGAAGAGGAGCGGAACTACAAGACATTTGGAAAAGCATTTGGGAGAACACCTTCTTCTACCTTGCAGGTGTATCTGCACACAAACTCGTTCCAGCTGTGAAGCTCAGTCCCCTCTGCCTGAAGCAGACATAGAAGTCAGGCAGCACAGCCAGTAGTTCCCTACCCCACTGTAAGCAATTGGAAGAATCTGAATTTTTCCCTCTATAGTAGGGCTTCAAACATTCAATTGCATGAGTAGTCTGATGTCATTCCTAAAGTTTCAGTATGGAAAAGTTTCATGAGAAATTTAACATTGCTCTTATTCCAAACTCAGTACTACTTAATTTTATTGAAGAGTGAAAATACTGACCCAAAAAGCATCAGAAAGACTCAAAAGACCAACTTAAAATTAAAACAAATTAATTTTTCATTTCATGACTAGGACTTTATGTTTAAATTCCAGACTAGGAATATTATATAGGAGTTCCATTTAATTCTGCCATTTCAGTGCTATAATGGGAACAATTTGTGGGTTGTGCAAAGTTCTTTCCAATTTAAAAAAAGAAAATGAGGTTAATCAAAGCACTCAATTAATTCATTGTGATAGCACAAAATTACACTAGAAAAAGACTGTTAAGTAATTGAAATAAGGAAGTATGATGACATTTAATGAACTGTTCCATTTTGTGAATAATTTGGAATAGTTTACTGAAAAAATCTTATTAAAAATGGAAAAATATAATAGTAATTTCTCCAAAAAGTTAAACTTTTACATTTGCTGATAAGTTTGAACCTTATTACCAGTTGAATCTAAAATGGTCAGCATTTAAGTTCCCAAATCCAAGAGCCCATCTAGCCCACTAGTCTCTTTAAAATCTTTTATTATTGAAGCAATAATACCCTTTTGATGTCAGAGCCATAAAGTCATTTTAATAGTAAACATTTCTTTTCCATCAAATTCAAGTTCAACTACTTCTCTTTAGCATGGTAGCACCTCTCATGACCACATTTGGATTGGACAGTAATAGCTGACACAAAGTTCAACCCATAAAGAATTTTTTGCTTACTATGACTCCAGATCTCTGAAAGAGTATGAAAAACAAGCATGCTGTATTGCAAACACTTGGTAATGCCAAATTTCAGCACTTTTTACTTAGCAAATCAAGTTGGACATGCTCAGCCTTCAATAGCTCAGAGGCATGTTGGTCTAAACTACTGCCTTGAAGGATTAATGATATTTGGAATGATACTTTGTGGGGAAACCTCAAAACCACACTTATGAAGATTTTACAGTAATGGTAATAGGTAACAAGACAGAGAAAAGAAAAACTCAAACCACATACAACAGACTTTGGACCAGACAGTATGCAGTGAGTATCAAAACAGTGTCTGATACACTGCACAGTTTAGTCACTGGTACTTTCACTGCTGCCACTGAATTAAAACAGAAATACTGCTCAGCATTGTCAGTGCAGTGCGAAGTATCCCATTCTTTCTGGAAAGTCATCACCAGATCATACCCAGATTGATATAGAGGTGGACTTCCCAAATGAGACCTATACACTTTGTGGAGAAAACATCACATTCTGCAAAGAGAGGCTTCAGTTGTCTCACTCTCCCCAGCTGTAAGGGCCCCTAGGTGGCTGTCAGAGCTGGGAGACTACCGCCTCCTTCCTTTGACCACATTAAAGCACAGCAACCTCAGCCTGATCCTCCAGATGAAGCACATGTGTATCGACATGGGCAAAGCTCCTGCTCGGCAGCAGAACGTGGCTCATGGCCACGTAAATTGCATCTGAGCCATAGAACCAGCAGATTATTTTTAATAAGTAATGAGGAACAGCTAAATTCAACTTTAATCTTAACTATCAGTTGGGAAAACTTCTAGAATAACTATATTAAATCATCTAAACCTCTATTAAAAATGAGATTAATTACTAAAATATCAGAGAGAAATTTTGTTCACAAAGCCCTGTTGTTCTAATCTTCATAAATGTACAGAACTCAGAGATAATGCTGAAGTCAGGATCTGTCATGCAGAACAAAGAATAGTACTTTGCCCTAAGTAGTCTATGTTATACATAGCATTATATTGCTTGAAAACAAACTGTATTGATAGGAGGCAAGAATAATCTTACCTTATCTAAATATGCAGGATTCCAGAAAAAGAAGGGCAGACAGAAGGCCAAAAGCATGAATTATGCATACTGTATCATCAGACTCCTATCCTACTTTAGAGCTGAAGCAGGTTTTCATGGAAAAAGAAATTAGGATGGAACATATATTGAACAATTTTCTCCATAACTGGTTCTTACTCACCTTAAATGTAAAATTTTATTTAGCTTATATCACAGGGAGACATCCTTATTAAAGTAGCACATTTACATGGGTCCCTTTGAAAGGATTTAATGCAAACAAGTCTGAAATAATTGAAAGGAAGACATTTTCTGACTGTTCTCAAAAGAGCTTAGTGAAGAAGAGGATAGCAGGAAAGAATTACTTTATTATATTGATTTTCCTGGAAAAAAAATATTCCAAGTAAGGTAGGTCAAATAAACCAATTCTGTTTTGTAAAAATCAATAGAAGTATACAGAACATGAGTGAATTTACATGTCAAAAAGTGTTTGTAACCATACTGCAAAACAAGATCTGCACATTATTACTCTAATAAGGCAGGTAATATAAAAGACTAGCTTGGTTCATTACTGCACACTGCTATTTTAAAATAGTACAATGTATACACATTTTCCCTAATTTAATCAAGTCATTAATCTGAAATACAACTGATTATATATTGCATTACAACTCACTAAAACATGTTGAACCCTAGCACAGGACTGGCCTGCAGCTGCTTAAAACACATTTATCTAAAACTGAAAACTAGTTCTACACAACACTGCAAAGAAAATTTTGGATTCAAATCTTTACCCAAATCATACATTCTTAATGTCCAACACTCTTCCACTCTCTGACCGTACTGGTTTTGGCTGGGAGAGAGCTAGTTTTCTCCATAGTAGCTGATACTGGGATACAGTTTGGATTTGTGCTGGAAACACACAGTGCTAACGCAGAGTTGGTTTAGTTATTGCTAAATAACTAGGATAATGCAGAGATGTTTTAGTTATTGCTGAGGAGCACTTACACAGTGTCAAGGCCTTTTCTGCTTCCCACACAACCCCACCAGCAAGCAGGCTGAGGGTGCACAAGATGTTGGGAGGGGACACAGCTGGGACAGCTGACCCCAACTGACCAAAGGGATATTCCACACCATATGACATCGGTGTCATGCTCAGCATATAAAGCTGGGGAAGAAGGAAGGGGGGGACATTCAGAACAGCACTCATCTTCCCAGGTCACCATTATGCATAATGGAGCCCTGCTCTTCTGAGGACGGCTGGACTCCTGCCTGCTGATGAGAAGTAGTGAATTAATTCCTTGTTTTGCTTTGTTTGCACATTCAGCTTTTACTTTACCTATGGAACTGTCTTTATCTCAACCTACAAGTCTTCTCACTTCTACCCTTCCGATTCTCTCACTCATCTCATTGGGGAAAGTGAGCAACCAGCTGTGTGGTGCTTAGTTGCTGTCCAGGGTTAAGCCACAACACTGAAAAAAAGTTTCAGCCATCACCTAAAAGCTAAACACACCATTTTCCACTACACCTTCTCAGTATTTCACTGAATGTTCAACTACAAAGTAGAAATTAATGTCTACTAGTGCTACAGTACCCAGTAAAACCTAAAATTCTACTGGCTTCTTTAAATTAGTTTCACATCAAATACCTGAAAAGGAATCCCTCCTTTACTTGATTAATATCCTCAAGGGGATACCTGCAGTCCAAGGTACTTGAAACTGCAAGTGTTTTGGAGCACTAACCTCAGCTCAGTGTTACCAATTACTATTATTAGCATCAATCACATGAACATCAGCTACAGACCTGACCCTCAGTTTCCACCAGGACCCAAGCTGATTGCTCAACTTCTGCTACATCCTGATTGTACAACCTGCTATCCAGCCGTGAGGCTCAAGGGACCTAGGTGTCCAGCCTGAGATCCTTCACTGCAGAGCTCTAGCCCCTCACTACACCTGCCCCTGACCTATGAAAGATACATGCGATTCCCTACATGTCCTACAGCTTCTCTACCTTGCATGCTAACTTTGCACACAACATCACGCTAAATCTACCAGGAAGTGGTAGATAATATACTCAAAATGAAGACCTACGGGATCATAACTTATCCAGGAGTCATCCATTAATAAGAAAGGAGCACAGAGCTTGAGGCATCTCTTGTTGATAAATCTTTTCAAGAAAAACAAAGAACAGCGAACAGACACCTCTTCCATTTAAAAATCTTTGCATCACTCAGGTTCACATTGAGGACTTGATCCTGTTTCTTCTGACTCTCCTCCTCCCTTTTTACAGGGTCTAAGACTCAAAGTGATTTATTTGCATTATTTAAGCCTCTTCTGAGATTATTAATTATAGCAAATATAAGAAAACCAAGCAACCACCTTAACAGAGCTTCTAATAGTAAAATAGCACCTTTTCTCTACTGAATTAATATTGGACAATCAATGTACACTAATTATTCATAAAGGCCATAAAAAGGATATACTTTTCTTACTTTTTCAAAGAGTGCCATCTGCCTTTCTACTGTTAAGTGAACTGAGTACTTGCCAGGATAGTCAAACTCTTTAAAAAAGGTAACAAAAAATATTCTAAAAGCAGCAATGGAATTATCTTCCCTTAAAAAAAAAAAAAAAAAAAGTATTCCAAAGCAGTACCAAGTATTTTATTTCTGTTTCCCCATCTCCAATCTAACATGCAGCAATCAGCAAGAAAATTGTTTAAGGTATCCATTGCACAACTCTCTACAACTTCAATATTAACAAAAAACCTCTGAGCATAACCCATTCCCACCAGCCAGGCAATGCAGACAGGGCTCAGAAAGCCTTTCCAAAACCCAGCTCAGGTCCACCTCAATGAAAACAGAACCCAGCCACAGCTTTTGATTGCTACCATCCGAGTTTGCTATGGGAATATTTCAGACCTTTGCAAATTGTGATTCAGTGTTTGTTTACAGAAATAGTTAAGACACGTCTGGCTTTCATTTTCTTTTTGACTTTTATTCACCCTTTATGACTTTTGGGCCACACGGGAAGGAGCAAGCCAGGGTAGGGTGAACATCTGCTTTGCCAGTTGCTCCCACTACATCAGACTGCTCCCAGGTGATGGTACAGTCAGGCCACCCTGCTGTGTGCACAGTTTGTGGTCTGCCTGCAGAGCTCCCATGCCCAGAAAGGAGTCAGAGAAAGTGACCACAACTCTTCTTTCTTATTTCCTACTTTTTGCTCCGTTCTTTAAAATTTTTACTTCCTGCAGTTACCCCCAAAGTGACCTTTTCATTACCATTTCTGTTTATTTCTTTCTCATCTCCCATTCAGTTCTTTTTCTTTTCCTACCTAGCCCTTTATTGTCTGCATATTTTCCCTTCTGCTACCTTCTCCATTCTTTCAAGTTTTTTCCCCACTTGAAAGGGCCAATTTGGTTTTGCTGAAGAAGTCAAATACCTTTGCAGGACTGCAGTTTTGTTTTTGCTTTTTAAAAGAACACGAACGTGAACATTTATAGTCACTGAATAATAAACATCGGAAGAGTTTCCTTGAGACAGTATATCTTTAATTATGCATTCATGACTGACAGATATAACATATTTGACTTATTTTTGTATACTTTACTGCAAAAAGTCTACGTAAATACATAGTAGAGGAATTCAGAATGTGTTACTCACCACATTCCTTTGTCCTGGTAACCAGATGTGAGTTTTATGTCACCCAACAGAGGCACTTCTCATTTTCCTTCTTCATGAGTGTCTGCTGTGTATTAAAAAAAAAAAAAAATCAAAGTAACAGCAGCATGCAATAGCAGGGGAAAAAAGGACATGCACACAGGCCTTTCACTCCCTGTGCAAGAGTAACTGCCTTCTTTGAAATAAGAGACAAGATTTAGACCTCATCTACTCATAGAATTGTCTCCATTGTAACAACTGGCAGACAGTTATTGACACAGGTAATTCAGCATAAACTTGAAGCAAAGACAGAGGAAGCAACCATGGTCACCAGCAGACTTTACCTCCTTGTCAAAACCACATTGAGCTTCATCAAGAAAAACTGCAGCTTCCCTTGTCTGCAGTGTATGGCACAGTTACATCAGTACACAGCGACTGAGCTGGCAGATAATTCAACACAGACATAGCTACAAAGGGAGAGTTTCAGTCCTGGGTAGGTTAGAATTAGACCTAAAAAAGACCAAGAACTTAAACTGGCAAGAAAACAGGAGGGACTTATAATAACCACTATTTAGAGCAGCTGTATTTGTTTCCTCAGAGAGCCTTATTTCACACAACTGCATTGAGGTTTCTTTATTGAGCTTTATCAGTCAAACCTTATCTTAACTTCTTTGGTTTATGAGCAACGCTTTGAAAGCTGGTCTTATCTCTACAATGAGAGTATCAGAGTCATTATAATGTTATGCAGAGCAAAAGAGAAATACTGATTTGATTCTGTGAGTTCTTCACTCCCCAGGCAGAGGACAACTGGATCATGCTAATCCTCCAGCAATGCTGCACTTGGTACCCACCCGACAGTACCCAACCAACATTCTTAACCACACTACAAAGCAACAACCGCAAAGTCCACAAGACAGAAAAAGTGAGACATCTCCTGAGAAAAGCAGCACAGATTCCTACTCTTCTTCCAGCAGCTCCAGAAGAGACACAATCTCTCAAATCATACAGAGACTAAAGCATAGTCCTCACACTAAAACAAAATAAAAGCCTTTATCAGAGCACCCATCATGACCACCACCATAGCAAACCTGTGAACAAAGAATCAAATTGATAGCCTTAAAAGAAGCAAATACCTGAAAACTGGCACAGAGACACAGCCTTATCACAGCCAGAACAACATCAAACCAGAGCCTAATCAAACCAGCCCCCCTGCCCCCTCCCCAGCCATTATATGGCTCCTGATCAGGGTAACCTAACACACCTGCTCCAACTGCCATGCCACCCACCCAGCTGCTCTCCTGCCTCCCCTTAGGGCCCAGCCTCCCTGCATGCAGCTGTGGCCTTACAGCCTCCCCCGAGCTGCTGGGGACTTTGGTTAGCACTGAACATGTTTAGAGCTATGCTGGCCACATTCCCTTCCAACCATGAAAGGTATTCCTAGGAGCTCTTCCTGAGCATACTAGCCTTTGGTGGAGATGAGCAACTCACTCAGTAGAACAAAGCTTCCATGAAGGTGTAGGGGTGTATTTTTGCTTCTAAAGTAACGCTAAAGGGAGCTAAATGGCAAATTCAACCTTATTACACAATAACATTCCTGTAGTAACATGAGATCAGTGTTGACCCAAAGCTTAAAGAAGCATTTCTGTGAGAATGAATAGTCTTGAAATATAATCCGTATTGTACTGCATCCTCTTTGAGTAAGTCTTTGTCTTTTTACAGAAGTGTTATTGCTTTAGAAATGCAATTATTGCTGATAATCATTTCAATCAAGGACTAAAACAGTTTGCTGCAGACCCTGTGAGTCTGCTGAATACAATGAAAAAAAGCGTCTTGAATTCTAACAGGAATAGAAATGCTGTAATAAATACAAGTCCCATTTGCCTATGGGTATCGGAACGGTCTTCTTACATGTTTATCTGGAAACTTATCTCAATACACAAGTATCAAGCACGTTTGTGGTAAAATCTATTTATTGACAGACAGACTTGGTGATATATAATGCAAAATTAGTGCCAAAGGAAAACAGATTATTTGGTTATACTCCTTGGTACTTACTGAAATATATCTGGATCTTTTTATTTGCTTATCATTAATGGTAAGAAGAGGTGATCAGTATTGGTGTGTAATAATGAACTGCAACTGGGCTGGACCTGTGCACAAAAAGATTTTTTCTTCCAGGAGCTGTTCAGAGCCTTTGGGTTGCAGTGAAGTCCACAGCAGCAGAGGACAGCTTCTGCCTCTCCAAAGCATAGCACTCCTAGTCTTGCCTACAATCCTGAGGCATAAAGACCAACCTTGTTAAAAATCTGGCTAAAGTGTTCCAGCTATCAGACTGTGAGGCTGGTGTGATAGGGAGGAGGAAAGAAGAGAGAGTAGCGCCCTTCCTCATCTGACATAGTGCTACTATGCCCATGAAATACAAAATAAAAACCTACTTAATAATGCGATCCAAATGTATTTTATATCTTGGAACTGGCACAGGCTGGTGTAGAGGCAGGTTTGTTTTCTTACAGCATGGAATTGAAGGGAAATTTTTCTGTATGTCTACTGTTTCTTCTCCTTTTATGACTGAAAATGGAGATACTTGGTTTATAGAAAAAAAAAAAAAAAAAGAAGAGAAAAGACCAGAACTAACATTCTGAACAGAAAGCAGGTGTGAAAACCTGTCTTTGCCACAAACTGATAATGGTTTGATTTGCTTTGACAATGAAAAGGGAAAAAAAAAAAAAAAAAATTAAGAAAACAAAACAAACAGCACAGAAGGTTGTGTTATTAGTGACAATAATCTATCTGGTTGGCAACTTCTCCTCTGTGAGGTACTTTTCTTTAGCTAACAGGAAGGAAGAGGTTGCTTCTCTCTTGAAGTTATTTTAAACAGTGAGATTCTGTCTTTAAATACAATAAGAAAACACTTATCTCATTGCTGAATTATCTCTGGGTTACAATACTGAATTCATAATTGCATAATGATTGCTACCTGAGTAGTGCCACAGACTGGACAGTGAAGGGCACATTTTACTCCCTTGACACGCTGTCCTGTGACCGCAATAAAAATAAAATGTCTTTGTAGCTAACCGTCTCACAGCTTGTGCCCAGGTAAGTTTTCTTAGCCTAAAGTCCTTATCTCCAAGATTCTCCAACTGTTCTGTTTTGTGTAAAGAGACAGAGTTAGAACAACCCTACCCAAAAAATTCTTTTATAAAAAGGTACCTTTGCAGTTTAACAGAGTTTTAAATCCCTGTTGTGGGCAGAGAGTCCTTTTTGAGCAAGACAGTTGTGCTGAAAATGTGAAAATCAGTAGCACTGTAACATGCTTCTCTGGAATAAGGATAAAAAGTCTCCAAACCCTTTTTATATTTTTTAAATTTTTCATTATTTTGAATTCATATGCTACTTCACATATCGATAAGTATGTGAAAGAATGGAAGAAGCACCAGGGAGTGTTTTGCCACGCACTGGATTTTTTTTTTTAACGACAGAAGATTCCTGCTTTCAGATGCTGTACTGTTTGCACGCGTCGCTGCGGTGCAAGAACACACAGCGCCCCAGTGCCCCCTCTGAGAGGTGGCTAGGGTGACTTTTCTCTGCTCAACTACTTCTGCAAGACCGTCAAGTTCTTGTACAGCAGAAACATGTCTCTCCGTTCCCAGCCACTACTGGCTTCAGCTAGACTGCAGCCGTTTACTATAACAGCATGAAGCATCTCACGAAAGGAAATAGTTTTCTTGTTTGAAAACTGTACTTTAGTACATCTGTGAGAAATAAGGAAATTAAATGGGTAAATAAACACATTCGAGTGAACCCAAATAAAGAAAAATGAGAAGCGTTTAACAGCTTAAAGTATTTTTAATAAATATATCAACTGTCTCATCTTCAAGTATCAACTACATAAAATCAAGGAAATGGATATAAATACAAAATAAATTGTGTGCTGCTTTAGTATACCTTTGTTTTATAAAGAATGTATTGCATCACAGAATAACCTTAATTCTGACCTTCAATACATACTATTATAAGAGAACTCTCACATTCTAACCATAACAACAATAACTACTTCTGGAAAATTTAATCATAAAAAAAACATTTATAGACACATTAATGACATCTACTGACAAGTGTCAAATACACGTCTGGGCATATATGTTTTCTTAGAATAAGTGGAAAAATATTTCAATAGACTAGATGGTAGAACTAACAGAAGCCACAGCAATTAAAAATACTTTAAAATCTTTAAAATTCTACAGCCTGTTAATATATTAGACTATTAAAAATGTCTGTAAGAGTATCCATTAACATGTTGGTTTAAAGAACCGCCACCATACTTTCCAGGGTCACAACTGCAGAACTGTCATGTAGTATGTATTTCTTTGTACTTGGATGAAAGTATGTTTATTAGGGGAGTGACAGCCCAGCTGCTGTGTCCAGAAGTATTTATTTATTTTGTTTTCAAAAGCTTTTTTTTCGTGATTTGTTATTACCATTTGTCCAATTAATTAGATTTTTAGGTTTGGGTTGGTTTTTTTCTAGGAACTTCTACGTAATAAAGCTACAGTATTATAAATCACAGAGGGAAATGTATGTGCAGATCGGCTCAGCTGGGCTCTCCACAGACAGAGTTATAGCACGATTTGACGCAATCTTCTTTCAGCAGCACTTATGGACTTGCTATGGACACCTTTACAGATGGCAGCACCCAAATAAGAGTTTGCATATATTTACCTCTATTTGGCACCCTTTTGCCCTGCCCTTGCTGCAATTCTTCATATAGCTCACAAAGAAATTCAGAAAATTGAACCTAAATGAGATTACCTTCATAATACAGCACTCCTTTGGAGGCCACCTTTGAGAACAAGGTACGATACTGCAAATCTCCAAGCTGAGCAGGTGTGATAATGAATTCAAGAGCTGAGAATGTGTCACTGTGAATTCAGTTGTTCTCAAAGCTTAATAGGTGCATGTTGCAATTTGATGATGCTTTATGCAATCGCAGGGTTGTTACTGTCAGAAACAATCTGTTTACTTTGCATATTTTCACATTTTTGTGAGCTGCCTAGATTCTATCTTCTGCAATTGGAATGGAGATTTACCAATTTATTTTATTTTTCAAGATGAGTAGCCTTGCAAAGGATCTGAAAAGGTCCCAGCATGCAGAATTTGGGAAAATTCTGGGGCATAATGATATTCATGAGGATTCAGATTCCACATTCATCTGACCTTGACAGCTGAAACAAGGCCAGAGGATCTCAAAGATGATGTTCCATAGGTCAGAAAACCCCAGGAACAGAGCAGGAGGGAAGCCATGCACTCTTGGTTTACCAGTCCCGTACCGTAACATCAGACAGAGATGCTCTTAGTGATGAAAAAACAATATAAAGAGCCTGGCACCAGCATTGATGGTTTTAATGGGTCTAGAATAAAAGGGGGAGTAAAACATTTCTGCTGGTCCCCTGTCAATTGAGCCTGTGGAGAGGGCAGGCATCTGAAGAGAGGGCAGCAAGTCAACCCTGAAATGAATCACTGGACAACGAAGCCCAAGCTGACATCTACCCACCCACAGGGCAGCAGGCCTGTGGCAGGAGGAGGATAGGCAAGAAGCAGAGGGCTCCCTCCTCTCCTCATCACTTGGAGGAGCCATTATAAGCTCCCCTGACCAGAAGATAACAATTTTAGTCTTTAGGTGCGAGACCTGCTCTCACCTACACTTGTCTGCTGAGATAGAGGATGCTCATAGCAAGGATGCCATGTCTCATCATTTCTGCATCTGCTCCAACATGGATGCTGTCAGCCTGGTTTGACTCCTTTCTGATGGCTTCACTGGTCCCCTGACTGTGTGGGAGCATGTCTTTGCAAGCCTTTACTGGTTTTACCTTTTTAATGCAGAAACTCATGTCTAACTTACTATGCTCTTAGAAAACCTCTTCCCATGGAATCTCACTCAATAAAGGGATAGATAAAAACCTATGACAGTAAAAGCTGTGTTTTATAAGGCGCTTATTTTTCTACTATCATTTCTATCTACTAAAGAAAACATATTTAATTTTATGTAAAGCCTTGAAACATAAAAAAGAACACCAGTGCTGCTCTTAGGCATTATTTCAAAAGTTAAGCTCCTTTTAAGTGACCTTCTCCATTGCTAATTGAACCTTGATATCATATTTCACATACATTGTATATCTAACATATATATAAGTATAGACCATTTTTTTACAAATCTGTAAGTCTCATTCCTGTCATTAGGAATGACACAAGCACACTCTCTGCAAGGTGGACAATGCACAGCGTCTGGGTTTCAATTAAAAGTCATTTTCTTGAACCTGTTAAAACTTCAACAGGGAGCTTGGTGAAGTAGAATCCTCTCATGAGATATCTGCATTATCAGGCTCCTACAATTTGTTTTCTATCATATGCAATATCTGCAGAAAATGCAAGACTTAATTACTTGCATCTAGATTGTGAACAGGACAGGAGTCAGGTATTGCCTTCTTATTTAAGGGATGGCATCCGCCAGCAAAACACTTTGGTTCTTCATTTCATAGGCCAGATTTAACTGTACTAAGAAATTCGAACAAAACATTGTACTCTCAATTTTAATCTGTAAAAGGTGAATTGCAGAAAAATGAGTAAAGATAGTGGTTTATAATACAGTTCTCAAGCCTTAAGTCCAGCTATTGCTACCAATGAGACTGCAATTAAAGTTTTTAACAATTTCCAGACACTGATTATAATCCTTCACTGATATTTAAATGTGACACATTTCTGAATTTAACTGATGTCATAATACACACAGGATTATATTACCTGAATATCTTGACTACCACAGGCACACTTTCCACAGTATTTGCTAAAAATGAAAACATCTTGTTATATATTTCCCCCACAATAGGAAAGCAGCAGTACAGCTGGTAGCATCCCCTTCTGCAGTTGCCAAGTCCCAAAGGCTGTCTGAAACATGTTTTGTTTGGCTTCAGTCATATGCTCATTTGATGAATGCCTTCTTTGCATTACAAAATCATAATGATTTCATAAACTTAGATATAAATTCAGTCAAACTTTGGAAGAAGCCAAGGTGATGGGAATTCAGGGCATACTACACTTCCAAAGCAGAATCCAGGGATGGGTAGGTTTAAAGATGAAACAAAATTGTGTATTTAAAAGTGTTTTTGCAAACTAGACTTTAAAAGCAAAGCATTTTTTAAAATCTTGAGATCCACAGTTTTCAAAGTCTAAGCTTTAAATTTGAAAATCACCTAGAAAAATAAGCAAAACTTTAGATATACATTTAAAATTTGTCTACAGATTTTGTGATAACAAAATCATTTTCCAGGCTTTTCCAGTGACATATTAATGAGTCAAGATAACTGTTAGTGTTGCAGAGAAGAATTTCAAAATTTCAAAACACATAAGTTCTGTTTAAAAGCAATAAAATGATGTTATTTTTTTGCTGAACTAAAACTTTGTGTTTCATTTACTTTTAACAATGTTTGATCTGTGTAGCTAGTTCGTTTCTGGAGAAAAGAAATACAAATATTTGTAGTGGCAAGATTAAAATAACTTTTTTTTTAATCCATTAACTGCATCCTCTTGATAGCAAAGTTACAGGAACATCTGAAAAATCCCTGCTTTTAGTAGCAGTTGAGACTACTCACCACTTTTCAGGAGACAGGAGTGTGCAGGATTGGACCCACAGGTCTTGAATCAGTGAAAAAAATTGTGAAAGCAACGCATTCCTGAAATGCTAGGTTCTGCTTGCTTTCTTTCCCCTAAGGCTGTCTGGGGTTTTAATCTAAATTTCTGAAGTTTATATGATTTCTCTTGTGTTGTTTATCTCCAAGCTGGTTTTTAGATTTTGGGGAGAAGTATAACAGGATTGAGAAATTTCATAAACTCTAACTTAGTATTTTTTATTTTAAGATGTTCAGCTAAGTGCATTCCTTTTTCCAAAAGACAGTCTAATGAAAGTAAAATCAGTCCAGAAAGTCAATTTGGGACTTTCATATCTTTTTAACTCAAAACACATTTAAGATTAAGCTACCAAAAAATAAAAACAGGCTTGGTCCCTAGAAATCTTAAGAATTGTTCACCCCTGTTTGCTTAATTTAATTTTTTTAAATGTAGTTAGCATCTAAACAAACCTTATCAAACATTTCTTGCTCCGCTGACAATTTTCTGACCTCCTAGTTGAAGATCTGAGCCCTGACTTGGTTCATGGATGAGTAATCACAGTAGGTCCACAGCAGAACCTATCCTAGAACTACAAATGTATCATCTGCAGCATTGTAAATCAAAGTCTCAAAGAGCATCATTTAGCCTGAAGCTAAAATTGCTTGTTTATCAGATGGTGCCTAGCTTAGCATGGAGCAGTTCCTTGTAAATCTCAGGGACCTTTTACAGCATATACTTAAGCAAGCATATTGGCTCCTGGGAGACTTTGCGAGAGCTTTAATGACTGCAGACTGCTAAAAGATCCAGGCCTTGGTTTAGTTAAGTGGTTACTTGTACAGCTTGGCTCCATTTTGTAAACTCCCGAAGATAAGGTGTCTGCTTTATCTGGGGAAAGAGCAAGCATTAGTTTCTTAGGAAATCTTTATATCCTAAGTGTTAATGTTCTTGTGGCTTTTGGTATTTTGACCTTTGTCTGCTCACTTTTGATTTACGGTGGGAACAGAATCTTTTCCCCCTAAGCCCTTCCTACATTTTATAGCTACTTTGAAAAGCATAGTGAAATACTCGCAGCACAGCTTTTAAAAGTAGGTGTAAGGCTGCACTATTCATAAATATGTTATACAGCTCAGGGCACTTTAGTAACCAGGAAGTAAGAAGACCACCCATTGTATTTCCTATTATTATTAATTATTTTATTTCCCAATAAAATGGGTGGTCACAACAACTCCAGGGACCACCGCTCAGTGCAAACCAGGTCAAAGCCCAAGCTCCCTGCCCCAGCTGGCACCTAGTCCCTCAGTGATGGAAGGACTCGTGAAGTCCAGCCGAGCAGTGGTAGTAGCAACAGCAAATTGCCCAGCACCTCCCCTTGCTTTACCACTTGGAGAAGCACTTGCTACGGTCATGAATAACACATTGGTTGGATTTACCACTAGGACACCCGTGGCCGGGCAGCAATGTGCTGATAGATACTTGCATACACTTGATGTAATTTGCTAATTGTAGAGCTTGTTATCTGGGTCTCTCACTTTTTGATTTGAATTAATTAGAGTTCACCTCGATACAGCCACCTGCTGTGCTGTCACTTGCAGCATACATTGGTACAACAAAAACAAGGAAATTTTTTAATAGGCTTATTCAAGCAAAATCTGCTCCCACTTAGATGTGTGAAATGGCAGCACTACAATGTCATACACTAAAAGGGAGAACATAATTTATTTCAGCTGGCATGGTAATGATGCAAATGAGAGGAAAAAATGGTCCATTGCATTTATAGGCAGAAGACCCAATGCATTTAAAATCTAATTTGACTTTGCCAATTATTCAATATCTTTAAGTCGCTCTCACCTTCCTTATTTTTTTCCTCACTCTAAGTTAAGAGCAAGGTATGGTTTTTGTTGCTGTTAGTAGCAGTGTTAACATTTCTTAAACCAAGAATTTTCACTGGTCTTTTGGGTGCAAACCTCCTCCAGCACCAAAGATTTGCCCATATTCCTGCAGGTAAGCACACACTGCTTATCATAGAACTAAAAATATACTCCCCTGCTGCATGTTTTTCAAACAGAACAAATCATTATAACACACCTAAGGAAACAATAAATAACTTCAAAGGTGCAAAGAAGCAGCTGTCTTTCAAAGCTGCTACTTTCAAACTACACTGAAAAATATGCGTTTCCTTTTCACTGGGTATTTAATGTTGGCAATGGACTTACTTGGATATGCAATTGTATTTCTTTGCTTTCTTACATTTTAAGAACAGTATTGAAAACCAAATCCTATTTTCTTATACACAGGCCAAGTAAGTAAGTTTTTGCACAAAAGATGTCAGGACATCTGGAGTTATTTTCTCAGCACAGAATTAGTAATGGGTGACATATTTACTCCATCATCATGTAAAGATAGTTGAGCTGGCTTTGACCTACCTGTTGCAGTCTAGATTGGGTTGCCAGGAGCTCAGGGCAAAATAACTCACCCTGGCTGCTATGTCCTGTGGGCACATCGCTCTTTCTCCTAAAGCTCAACTTTTGTTCCCCACTCAGTACTATTCACTGTTCTGCATGTGATCTGGATGTTCAGGCAGGGACATCTTCATGTCTGGACACAGAGAAACTTCTTTACATCTGACATGTACTCTATAGGACATACAACATCAATACTGTTGATAAGAGAAACTGTGAGAGGTTCTGATTTTTATTGGAAGGCAAAAAGAAAAATAAATCAGGAATTATAGAATTAAAACTACATCCAGATAGCTGGATATAGAGGTATATCACATGGCTCATCAATTTTTATTTTTGTAAATAATTCATACTGAACCAGTAGAGTGGTTTTAACACTATCCATATTTTCACATGAGATCTTCTGTGGCCTTATACAAAACACATCATTTACAGGAAATTAGTCTTTGTAAGAACTGGGGTTTTACTACAAATGAAGACTTCTACTAATAACTATTTGGCATGGCTTGGTACCATGAGCACCGTATTACTTGAATCTTTAACTCCATTCTACCTCTATGATGAAAGTGTCAATATTCTCATTTGGTAAATGGAGAAATTGAAACAGAGCAACAAATTTGTTTACCCAGGATCACTAAGGCTATAGCTATAATGTAGTTAAACACATGGCTGCTCTTTGCAGCAGCAACAGTTGCTCCCAGGATCACAGCATTGTGCCATAGAAGCTGCAAATTCCATCCAGGACCTTGGGTAAATGTTGCTGCCCTAGCTAAGTACTTTGGGTATAATTTATCGAGTTGCAATTATACGTATGGACAGGTAAGGCCACAGAGAATTAGTGGCAAAGTCACAATTAAAAATCAGGATTTCCTTCTTCCAAAAACAGTGTAATTTCTCCAGTTTTTGCTGGATATATTTCAGTTTTCACAGCTAAAGCACACACAAGAGATAATAACTGCTAACACAAATACACACAAGAAAAGTCCTGTGCCTGCATGCAAGTGTGCAATACAGACTGTCCAGCAGGAAGGCAAATAGAAATATTCTGTGGTAAATGGTACATTGTGCTTTAAACTTTGAAACCAAAGAACAGCAAGAAGAGAAGGCTTCATTAAGTAAACATTGTCCAATTGTTGATGCATGTTGTTTCAGAAAGAGCTTAAGGAAAAAAAGTCCATACAAGCAAAAAAGAAGGCGTTTGATCCAGTCACTGATCCTACAGTCAGATTTAGTGTTTGGTCACTGTCCTCTCTTTTTTCCTTTAAATATTATTGCCCCCATGTCAGGCTTCTAGGTTTAGTACTGTCTGACTCTGTCACTTGGATTCTGTTTATATTTCAGGTCTGGAGTCTGGGATTAAATCTTTATTCCATGCAATACAAAATATAAAATGTGCAAAAAAACTTGTAAAAAGTTCACTTTCCAACCCATGTATTCATCAGAGGAAGAATCATAACTACCCAACAAAAGGTTTAATCTCCTAATACCTGTGAGCAGAAGAGGATAATCCTGGACCCACTGAAGTTGAGTGCAGAAACTCTGCTGAGTCAATTTGCCTTGAGAGCTCTTCGTTTCTGTGTGGCTGTGTTCTTAAGAGCATCCATTACTTCAAAACATGTTGAAAATCAATATTTTTGTAACTATATAGAATTTATTGTGTTGGTGCTATTAAGAACTAGACAAGAGTTGGAATTTAAGGGCAATTTTAAAACAGACAAATGGTGCTAATTTTTAACAGTGAGGATAATTAATCACATTCCTACATGCAGTAATGGTTTCTCCAGCTCTGAAAACCTCCTAGTTGAAGTCTGAAAGCAGCTCTGGAAGGTTCTCAGGTCAAAAAAAAATATTCAGCTCAGTGCAACAATAGTAGGCTAAATTTATCAATACATCGATAATAAAATATAGATGCTAAAATTAGGCAGTTCGGTAATCTCTTCCTGCGCAGGCACTTGGGAATCACAGGAACAGTTTCAAATTCAGAGAAATGGGAAAGTTACAATGTTCAAGATTTACATAGCTACAGAAATTTTTTTAAATGGAAAAAAAGGCTGAATTAATAAATGCTTATTGAGAAACTATTTCTAAAATGTTCCTGGTAGTTAACCAGTAGCTGTGGAACTTCAAAGCATTCCCACATCTAGACATACTTTTCTTGACTGAGTAGGTTGTTGTCATTGACTTCATGGGGCAAAAATTTTAACCCAAATTTTCCAGAGAACAATGTTTCTAACAGCCTTTACTGAAGTGTTTCACAGATGTGAGCCATCTCACAAGTAATAAGTTTATTACTCACAAGTACAAGTTTATATGTGATTGTTTTTGAAAGAGACATGATTAACTTCAGCACAAAAACCCAAGCAGGGAACAGAGGGGCAAGTGAATGAGGCTGCTCTGCTTTTAAGGTGAGCTGGGGAATACTGAGGTTATTTCTGCCCACCTAGAAGCTTCAAGGAGAACACTTATTTAGATCACAAGGTCTTTCAGTGGCAGGCACACAGTGCCCACATTTGTTTACAGAGCATGTCATAATTACAGCTGTTAAAATAATTAAATGGAAATGTTTAATTTTTTTTCTCCTGTTTGATTAGCCTTAGGGGATAATAAACCTTCTCTATACCATGAAAACTGTAAAACTCTGCTTTGATAAATCAGCAAAGCCCCACTGCCCTGTGCAGAGCCCAGTGAGATGCAGTGAGAGGAGCTGGCAACTGTCAGGGGACACTGACAGTTTATCCAGGCAACTGTCCCAGGGACACTCACAGGTTCTGTGGCACCAGCGCTGCAGTGAAACCAATGGTACCATATGGGGAAATAAAAAGGCAAACACTTTCTCCTTCTTCTTCCATCTTTAGAAAAGCAAGGAGAACTTTTTTCATGCAGATAAAACAAACAGTGATTTCCTCAAGTAACCCTCATGGGGTCTGGTGAGACTGCACATCACTCAACATTTCCATACATATGGATGGTGGAAAAAACCTTAAACTGAGGTAGGATCATGGCACCTACAGAGGAGAAGGCAGCAGTAACACTAACACATTTAACTGTCTCTGAATGTCTCCTTGGGAATAAAAGGGGCTTGCGCTTTCAAGAGAAGCACAACAGGGGATCTGCCATTTCCCTTCCATGTATTAGCACAGGTAACTTCAAGCAAATTTCTTTCTTCCTCCATGTTTCCAATCAGGTCAGTCTCTTTAGTACCACCACAGCACCAGCAGTAAGGTAGGTTGCTTGCATTTGCTGCGGTTATTTATTTACATACTTTTACATTGATCTGTAAATACATCCGGGAGCACTTGCACCATCTGCTGCACATTTGTCAGTCACCGAATGGAGGGTGGACACCTGGGGATGCCACTGGGTTTTGTTGGTTTTCCCCCATTAGTGCTACTGTTTCCTTTTTAAGTGTGATGTGAGCAAAGAGCCTGGCTGACTGTGGTGAAAAGGTGGATGGGCGTATGTGACACTACCTCCAAATCCTCTGGGTCTAAGTTTTCTTCCAAGCTTCCTTCCATTTTGTAGAGCTCAGAGCATGAAAACATCATGAAAACATAAAAAGATCAGTCTTAGTGCTCCTTTGTAGAATGAATGGCAGTATTAAGTGGTCCTACAACAGACAAACTGAAGCACCTCTCGTGTCCAGGACATTACAAAACTCCAGATTTAGGAAAAATCACATAATTTGATGTGTTCCCTTAAATTCTGTTTTGGCAGTTATTGCACACCCACAGATGCAGACGGGCAACGCTGCCTGGGCTCCAGAATGAGAGCCAGAATATCCATTAATACTAGAAAATCCGTGTTTTGTCACAACTTATTCAGCCTCATCTCCCCTTTCGCCTGTGCATCTATCATCTGCACTCTCACAAACACACAGTTTCTAACAAGTATGGTCTCCAGAATCATCAACACTGTGTTACCAAATATTCACATTTAAACCCTGACTTTTGGAACAACTAAAAATTATAATAGAATGATTTTTAACATAAGTACTTCTAGCTTATTTATAGCATGTTTGGTTTATGTTTCCAAGATAAGCCTCTTAGTCTGAAAACCAAAATTCAGAGATAGTTACCTGATTTCAGCTACTTGAGCACAAGAAAAAAAAAAAAACAAAACCAACAAAAAACACACTGATATCATGAGAAGTATCACTGCCAAGTCCCAGCATTTTCTGCTTTGAAGGTACCCATGTTTATGCATCCTGCTCAAGAGAAATGGCAAATGCTTCCACAAGGACACCCCTGTACTGGGAGAGGTAAGTGCAGACATGAATCGAAGCTGTGTGAAGGGTGCTCTGACACACAGGGGACTCAGCCCCTCTGGTTCTGAGGGCTCGTGGCCTTCACCCATCAAAAACATGGTTTGTTGAGGCTAGAGCAAACTGATCGCAGCTTCTAAACATAGCTATGGCTGTGCATGATCATTACAATCTGAGTCAGTTGGAGCTGGGAAGTTACTTGGTTAGGTTTGCATAGCACATGTGTATAAATTTTTCACATTTTCCAAGTGGTTTGCCAGATGGCACACTGCTTAGAGATTCTGCCATTAAGTTTTTTAAAATTTTTATTTCCTATGACTCATACTTCACAAGATACTTAAGAAAAACACATGTTTCTTTACCATGATACTTGTCAAGCATTTTGTGAACAGTAACTTAACACTGACAACACTGCAGTTCAGTGTCTATTGTAGTAGATATTGCTCAAGGTCACACCCAATGGACAGTGGGATGATTTGCCTAGCACACACTGTATCAAAACGCATTACCCAGGAAGTTTTGTTTGCTTTGCTTTTAGCTCTATAATAATAAAACAAAAGAATTTCAGAATTAGCTTGTGGCCCATAAGCTTTGCTAGCCATAACAAGTTCGTTGATTATCGTAGGCACTGTTTTTGAGCCATTTGTTATCGCTATGCTCTACAAATACATTAGAATAACTGGGAAGGTTTCAGGGAGTCACTGTGAGCACTGTCAGGATCCTTCTCAGGAAGGGAGGAACAGAAGGAAGACTCGGTTGCCCACCTTCCATGGGCTGCTTGCTACAGCCTACAGCTCCTGCTGCTGCTGCCAGGAAAACAAGCTAGGTACAGATTGATTGCACATTAATTCAACACTGTAAATGCTATCGCACTCAGTTTTCTTTCAGAATTGTCTCTTGCATTTTATCTAGGGTAAATTGTCAATATTAGAAAACATATAATTGCAACCAGCTCTCAGGAAAACCAAGACTAGCTTTTATTTTTTATGGTTTTGTAACAGGACTGTAGATATTCCCTTACCTTCAAATTTTACTTTTCTATTTTCTTAATGGATTTTTTCTTGTCATTTTTCTACTCTCAGCCTTGCTGCCTGCAGGATGCTGGTAGAGATGAGATATACATCTCATCCTGGTGTCATAAATGAAACGAAAATAAATACTGCTTATCACTTGCTCTCGCCTATTTTCTTCCTCATTCTGTTGCTCCTCAGTGTAATATAGCATTACAGCCCTTTCTGCCTCTGTGGGAGTCATGGGCCAAATTTCCATTCTAAAATGACTGAATTTCAAATTCATCTTATATGTGCACAACAGTTAGGAGAAGGACATATTGTGCGATCACATGCAAGTGTTCGCAATGAATTAGTACCAAAAGAAATTAATTAATATTACTCCTCTATCTTGATTATATTTGGTAGGACATAGGGTGAGGAAATCACATGATAGCTAATTTAACGTTTTTGTAGGGGTCAGGGTTAGAGAGAAGGGTCATAGTACAAAACCAAAATGCTCAATACTACAGCCAGTTTAGAAGCTATGCCTGATTGGAAGTACTGATGTTTTAATTCAGTTCTTAAGGTTTTTAATTTTCTATTTGAATTTCAAAATAAGAATACAATAATGGGGTTTTGTTGATAACAGTTTCACAAATGATGGAGAATAGAAATTTTTTTGTTTGCTCGAGGCAGAATGAGAAGTCTGTTCTTTTGCTTGACCTCTGTATATCTGGAGAATATGTAAACATATTGAAACTTTGTTGTTTCTACAGTGAGGGAATGAAGTGCATCGATTGCTTGCGATTATTAGCTAGAGTGGGATAAGCCTTCTCCTTATTATGCAGATTAGTGAAGCTCTCAGTTCCAACATATTGTACAGATGCAGGAGAGCAGCTGCTCTTACAGATGGCAAGTACACAGCTCCATTAGTATGTATCTATTGTCTGTTCTTGGCTTGCTCAGAGGATGGAGAGGATGGGTAAAGAGGAATTGTTATACAGTGAAATGTAAAGGAGAACACACACTCTTAAAAACCCATACCCAAGAGACTATTTACACAGCAGGGCAGAGAGCAATCAAATTAAAAATCTACCGTAAATAAGGACTTCTGTATGTCACAATTAAGCTTCTATAGTTTTAGAATATACTAACCATTAAAACCAAGGAATAGAATTCAGCTTTAACAACTAATTGATATTAAATAAAAAGAAATCCCGAGAGGTTCATTGAAAATTTGGTCATGTATTTGGCCTATCCAAAGCTTTTTCTCTGACAGATTGTCCCCCCTCAAAAAACACCTCACTACCCCAAAGAACAAGTACTCGCCTATTTTGCATAACATAAAAGACAGAAAAGCAGAACTGTGCTTCATTTATTAAATTTTTCACCATCAGAATATAGCAGTTCATGCAATTTTTTGCATTAATGAGAGCTGAAGCAGCTAAATTTAAGTTAGTACAGACAGCATTGATTGTGCATCTATGTCAATTATTCTTTGCAAAAAATGCTAAACAGAACATTAGTTAACCATGTGGTAATTTTTAATGTGGTGAACAATTCCTGAGGAAAGATATAGCTACAGGCTGATGGCTGAAAATAGAGTTTGGTAAAGAACAATTATTTATAACACAGTCTGTGGTTGGATGCACAAATTATGGTTGTACCAGCAGGTTTTATGATATACTTAACATACAGTTTATTTTTATTTAGTACAGACATGACTTACAGTGGGAAAGGGTGATAAGGTACGAAGAAAGAAGGTGGCAAACCCTAAATTACAATCTCATTCTAATCTGAAATTCTGGGAAGACAAAGTTGCATAAAAAGTGCAAGGGAAAGGAAAAAAAAAATATATATATATATATGTACCTATAAACAGACCATCAGGTCCATATAACATCTGGGAGGTACTTGTCCTTAGTGACACACCTTTCACTCAAGGTAATCTCAAAAGATGACTTGCCTGTGAGCAAAGTCAATTATATCTGTTCTCATGACATGCAGGGCCTGGAGATCAGCTGCACAGTGGCTGGGCAACACAGTGCCCTTGCTGCCCTTCAACGCTAAGTCTGGTGTCCTCTGTGTTTAGGGAGAAGTGACTTGGTTTATTTTGAGAATAGATTTTATAAGTAAAATACTAAAGGCTAAGACCAAAGCAAAGTGCCATTGGTTTTGGTTTGGTTTTTTTGTTTTGTTTTTTCCTAAGGTGATGAAATTGCCTTTAGTCATTTTATTTAATTTTGGCTTGGAGACCTGCAGTCTTCACTCAGCTTCTGGGTGAAGCTGTTGTGTTTGTTTGAATCCTTTATCTGAACTTCATCCAGAAAAAAACTTGGTTAAAAATATTGCATGAGCATTCTGTTTGAAAAATACTGTTGAATTTTTACAAGAATGTAAAAACACAAACATAAGATATGAAAATGATAGGGGAAGAGACTGTTTGGGGCTGGCCAAGAGCAGAATATTTTTCTCCCAGAAAACCAGAAAGTAGCATAATTTAATTTTCTTAGTGGCTTGTTATTTTTATGTGAATATCAGTGGTCTCAGGCAATCCAAACATGCATCCACTCTTCTAAGCTTGATCTCATCAAACTGCATATTCAAGAAGAGATTGTTCTGCTTCCCTTGAAGCCTTACTTCCTAACTAGCTATAGATTTACTTAAGGAAGTTCGAGGTTTTGGCTGAGAAGATGAAAATTTTCAGAAAGTTGAGTAACAGATCTTTCCTTCTGACAGCAATGATTTTGATTTCTGCCTAGCAGAAGAGAGCAGCTATGCCAGGATACTAGGGTGACTTTCCTGCTCTATCTGATCACAGGCAGTCCAAAGAAAAAAGTTGAAAGTATGTCCAGGTGCTCATGCTGTGCACTCTGATTCTAAAATAAATTTAAAGCAATTTTGAATCTCTGGGAAAGGCAGATATGCTGAGTGTGAATGCTCAAGTCTCCTCAGACAACAAGCTGTGTGAGAATCACCATGTCAGGCAGCCCCTGTGGGAAACTCCAGTGTCTGGAGATCTATAGATTAGTAGTACATTCAAATTAATCTTGTATCTGGTCTCACGGATTAAATGGATACACTTGAAGGATTTCATTTTGAATGAGTCTTACAGGATTTGGGCTTAGATCAGAGCAGAATTTTTACTTTCCTCCCAAACACATCCTGCACATCTGAGTCCACAGCTCAGTCTGAGGGCAACCATGCAGTCCCATCAGTCCCCCTCTTCCTGAAGGCTATTGTTTCTATGTTAATCCAGTCAAAAATAAAACCCCAAGAATCAGGAATACTAATTTTGTTCCTATAGTTTTAATTCATAGAATGGTTTGGGTTGGAAGGGATCTTAAAGATCATGTAGTTCCAACACCCCTGCCATGAGCAGGGACACCTTCCACTAGACCAGGTTGATCAAAGCTTCATCCAACCTGGCCTTGAACACTTTCAGAGAGGCAGCATTCTCTGGGCAACCTATTCCATTGTCTCACCACCCCCACAATAAAATTTCTTCCTAATATCTAAACCCACCCTCTTTCAGTTTAAAACCATACCCCTCATCCTATCACTACATGCCCTTGTAAAAAGTCCCTCTCCAGCCTTCTGGTAGGTATCCTCTGGTAGGCAGAGACCTGCTAAGGTCTCCCCAGAGTCTTCTCTTCGCCAGACTGAACGACCCCAGCTCTCTCAGTCTGTCTTCATAGGAAAGGTGCTCCAGCCCTCTGATCATCTTCCCAGCCCTCCTCTGGACTCACTCCAGCAGGTCTGTATCCTTTTTATGTCAGGGACCCCAGAACTGGATGCAGTACTCCAGGTAGGGTCACATAAGAGCAGAGTAGAGAGGGAGAATCACTTCCCTCAACCTGCTGGCCACGCTTCTTTTGATGCAGCCCAGGATATGGTTGGCTTTCTGGGCTTCAAGTGCACATTGTCAGCTCATGTTGAGCTTCTCATCAAGAAGCTCAACACAAGTCCTTCTCATCAGGGCCACTCTCAATCCAGCCTGTATTTGTGTTGGGATTGCCCCTCCTCATGTGAAGGAACTTGCACTTGGCCTTGTTGAACATCATAGTTTGATTGAACTTCACACAGGCCCATCTCTCAAGCCTGTCAGGGTTCCTCTGGGTGGCATCATTATTAATGATAAAGAAACATAAATACTATATAATCGTCATACAAAAGTAATAAACACATTGTTTGGAGAGAGGAAAAAAAAAAAACAAACAAACCTCTGGTGGGCTACTTGGATCCAAATATTTCCTAGGTCATTCATTTTCTTCTTGCCACCCAGTTAATTTTTTTTAATCTTTGCTAAACTGTTTTTTCATGTTAATAGCATCTAAAAGTCTGTGCTTTCTTCACAACAGGCACGTAACCATAAATTCCAGTACAAAGTCCTGAGACCATTGCTTAATATAAAGAGAACATTCTCCTCCTCATGCTTTTCTATTTGGTAGTTTATCTGTAACAAAATGTACAGATTACCTAAAACACAGGAAAAAGGGCAATGCACTTCAAATTGTAAATTCAAGGATTTTCCAACCCTATTTGAAATGAAGATAATTTTGCCGAAACCTATTATACCTTAAAAGATATTTGAACTGAACTTCAAGATTAAGTCTCCAGATGCCTTTAATATCAAAAAATTGAGAAAGGCAGAGATCTATGTTTGTTCTGAATTTAGATGGTTTTAATTCCACCCACCTCTAATATTAACAAGCAGGACAAAGCCCTAATTTTATTGTCTGACACTGTAGTTGGGTTTAGGTTTTAGTTTCAATACTGACCAGAGTCTATACCTGCACAACACCACTTTCATTTGCAAATTTCTAACATTTATGGTCAAGACAGTAATGTGGAAGAAGCAGGCAAGCATAGAAGGAGAGATACATTTTCACCATCACAGCACAAAAAAGTAGAAGAATATCTGCCCTGAAAAGTTTGCCATACAAAACCTGCTAAACACAAGGCAAAGTACAAGCAGAACTGGTTGTTATGGGTCTAGGAAATCAGAACTATTGTTGCAAGCATCCTGATAAAATAATCAAAATTTGATTATATAGAAGAGTTGGGTTTGATTAAGAAGTAAAAATAGTAAAGCATAATGCATAAGTTAGGATTGTTAGCTTTGAACTAGAGAACCATAGAGACCTTAATAAAAAGGGACTTTAAAGTCCTAAGCCTGCTCTAATCATTAACTCAGTATTAGAGTTTAAAAAAACAATGTATCTTTGTTATAGTGTTGTAGAGATTTAAATTTATTACTTTAATGTTCATAGAAGCTTGAAGACTCTGTTTTACTGACCACTGGGATGTGTCAGGGAGTGTGTTGAGCCAAGTCCTTGGGACAAGGTCATGGGGGGTGTCTTTTCTTTTGGGTCAGTGGTCTGTGGTGGTCTCAAAAGCAACCCTCTGACTCATTTCAAGGCTTAATGAGCATGCATGGTGAGGCGGAGTTTTATGATAATGATTTCTGATAATTGTTTTAAATATGCATGATAATTCTGGGAAATATAATTATTATGTATGATTTTGTATAATATAAACTTGGTGTGCTATCAGGTATGCACGATAGGTGGAGCGATCCGCTGTGCATCCAGAGCTGGAATAAAGAAGTGACTGCTTCTTAATCTACATCGGTGTTAAGGAGTTTATTCCTGATTTCAGTGACACTATTTTTCCTGGATTCTGTTGTTCTAAGAATATAGGATCTGGATTTTGAGATACAAAAGATGGTATTATACATCTCATTTTTTTAACCGATTGTCTTGCCAAAAACAATTTGTGCAAAAAACCAAACACCTAGACCCATACCATTATCTTATCAGGGAGACAGGGTAACAGCCTGCCAGTGAACAGATTGTGCAAAACAGGGGAGACAGAGACATCTCTTGCCAAAATCTCAACTCAGTGCTCTGAAATGACAGCTTGTGATAAAGCATTCTCTATTGATTTAGAATAAAATGCTAATAAAATAGAAATCTTATAAAGTCATATCCCTTAAAAATGAATTCTATAAATAACTAATTTGACATGTATTTTAATAATAGTGATAAATACACATGCATAAATACACTTTCTCACTTTATTTATGTAATAGTTAAGATATCATTCAAGAGACCATGGAAAAATACATGGAATATTATTTTACAAAGATAAAGGTCTTTTCTGATGTTGCTCAAAAACACAAAACAACAAACTCACTTTGCATTCCTCTTTGTAAATCTGGGATACACACAGCCAACTTCCTGAGGCTTACAGCTTTCTAGAAGAGAGCTCCATGTTTGAAAGCTATGCACGAAGCAAAATCAGAGTAAAAGCTCTCAGAATTAAACTTACTGGATTTTAAGTGATTGATATGTCCTCCACCAAAACCAAAAACCAAAGAAAACAAAAAAAAACCCACACAACAAAAAACCCCCAGAGCTTCACTTCATTATGAGATTGCGTTTTATAAAATCTAAAGCAAAGAACTTTCAAATCAACTTTTAGTACAGGGAAGTCTTGCAATACAAATAGTTGTTATTTCCACTGCCACATGCAGCTTCTATTCTACTCTGAGATTGGAAGGGTTTTACAGATATTTATGTTCCATAATGCAAGAATATAAAATCTTAAAGAGAAAGACTACAGTGTACTGTATTTTTTTTTTCCTATTGGACTACTTTATACAGTAAAAACCTATTCAATATGGAAAAAGTTGAAGGGAAAAAGCTTCCTCATCTCTCCATTGGCTACTTTCTGACAAGAGCTGTTCTTTCAGAGCTTTTCTAGCTGTCTGTTATATTCAGTCAATTAGAGTAAAATTTTTGATCTGGGATTAAATGATTTCAAACAGCATCCATCTAGCCTAGAAATTCACTGCCAGGGTTCTCATAACGGCCAATAATTTAGGGTTCACAGGAAGATGGACATCTGACCTGCATAATACACTCATCCATTTCCAGCACATTTAGTAGAGCTGTCTGTAAACACCTTTCTCATACTTCAAAGCTTTTCCAAAATTCAGAATCTTTCCTGTGTCACACTAGAGAAAACATCTCTAATTCCTTTTTCAAAGGAGACAGTAATTTCCTAGGATTTTCAAAAACCTTGTTACCAGTGCATTTACATAAGATGGGAAAGAAGAAGACTGAAGACTCTGTGAGGATAAAACTCTCCCAAAAAAATTAATATATACGTTCTAGACTACTTGATACCGAAAAGTAACTTCTTGGGGCTGTGTGTGATGAAGAGAGCATGTCCTTCCAGAGCATCTCAGAAGAGGTTTAGTCAGAATTTATCTGCAAGAACAAGGAGATGACAGAACAGAGCTGTCATCTTCCAGCACAAGGCTCTGGTGCTTCAGCTTTTAGCAGACCCGAGGACCAAAAGAAACTTCTCTATGCTAGTAGGATTCACTTCCATTGATGGAAGCGATTCACACAATTCAAAGGAACCGGAAGACAAAAAAAGGACACCTAACAGTTGGGCCAAATTTTTCTACTGAAATTAAAACCTCCTGCAGCTCTTCAAGCAATAGTCCTTATGTATCAAAATGTGTTGTATCATGCATGATTTTCTGTGCAATGTTTCCATGCTGTATAAACCTTATATTTCCACAATTCTCCCTGATGAGGTTGGTATAACAATTTATGTGAAATAAATGAGAAAACAGAAAGGTCAATCAGGGTACATAAACTACAGGAGGGCATTGCTGGTTTTGTTTTGTTTTCTTCCTCCAGACTACTGTTTAAATCTCTAGATATCAAGAATGCTTCAGAGAGACAACAACTGAGCTGAAGTTAGATGCCCTTAAGATTTCAGAACTCCTGTATTTTACACAGATTACTTTCAAGACAAGTCCTGTCTAAATAAATATAAGTTTAGACCTAAAATCTTTTACTATGTGTCATAATATGTCTTCAAATCTTCCATGTCAAGAAAAAAAAAAAAAAGGATTTAAAATTCAGCTGTAGATAATGGAAGGTTTTTTTTTCTTTTTTAAAGACCATTAAGAAATTACGATTAAGACAGAGGAACCTAGCCCAAAACAGACAAAACTTAGTAAATTCAGGTAATTTTGTGTTTAAACAGCAATATTTGTAATAATACAACAATCATAGATGAAAAATCACAAATTATACGAAGCATGTAAATGGTCTGTAGTAGGCTTTGCATCTTTGATTATTTACCTTTTATTTATGGAACTTAACAGACTTCTGCTTGGAAAACAAACTCTTCTAAAGCCTGAAAATTATCAACTTTCAGGGTACCTCCAAAATGGTTCCATTTTGCATCAACCAGAATTTCAAAATTTAAGTAGTAACATGTATGACTCTTTAAGCCAATAGGCATCTCATAGTACATTTTGGCTACAAAAGCTGTAAGTACGAAGTACTTGCATGAGTGAAGCTTGAGTGAATAGATAAGCAGTAAATTATGTTCCTTATGAGGTAAAATGTGGACATTACTGCCTGGAATACTTACCTGATTTTTTTATTTTTTTTTTTTATGATTCCCACTGTTTTCAATCCTCAATGTAGTTTAGAAAGTGGAGATGATTCTAAATGGGGAAATAATTCTTTAAAGTCACAGCTTTCATTCTCAATTTGCTGTAAACGTTAAAAAATTATATGCATGTTCGGTGTAGTAGAAAAACAATATGATTACAGGTGATATGTGTGCCCACTAATCATTGTTTAAGTATATATATTTTTAAAAATATATTTATAGGAATTTTTTTATGTATTTGGGTGGACAGTTCTGTAGCTAAGACTTGGGGCTGGAGCTCAGGAGATGAGAAAGTGAACAAAGCCTGCCTCAGTCACTGCTTCCCCTTGCTTCTGCTTCCAGCAATGAAGTGGAAACATCTCTTCCCACCTTTTTTGTTTAGCAGCTAAACTATTTGGGACAGGAATTTTCACCACAGTATTATACCACAATCTCCTCTGGTGCCCCTATGTATTGTTCTGTTGCAAATAAACAATTCAATACTGAAAATCAGTCATAACAAGTGGAGGTAATTTGTGCTTGTGCCTACTATCACTCCCTTTTAGCCTGGGTGAGCCCTCTCAGACTTGTGGCTGCCAAGCATCAGGCTGCTGAGCAGAAGACAACTCCACATGGTACCACCTGCCAAACTGCAAGACCAGAAAGGTCTTTCGTACACTTGAAAGGGAGCTACTGAACAACAGAGGCCACCTCTATTTGTTGGAAGCCAAGAGAGGTTTCCACAAGGCACACTTGAATTGCCTGGGGAGGGATGGACGAGCAGGGGAGGAGTGGGAAGGTGGCAGCAGATACCGCACACTACCCGACTTCCCCTTTCCTTCCAGACCTGTAACTCTGCTATTTTCCCACATACCATATGCCCTCATCTGAGGCACATCCCACACAGGGTAACACACAACTATTGGTCCAATCCTACAAGCAGTGACCTGTCTTCTCCCAAATCTTGCAGGGTCCCTGCATTTTCTTCTCTCTGAATAGGGGGTTCAGCTTCCAGCAAGATTTCCCTTGACAAATAAAGCAAGTGCTAAGCACAAAACACTTATTTCTCTCCTCTGTCAGTCAGCACCACAGGTTCTCAGCAGTCAGACACCTGAATCCTACAAAAGAAGATGTACCAGGAGTGTGTTCTCTTTCCCAAATACGGTTTTTAAGACACCAGAAACAACATACCTCTCATCTTGTCACCAGAAGTGAGCTCTCAGCTACGGACAGCCTGCCTTTTCCCCTGACTTTAGAATATAGGTCATATAACAATTTTGAAATACCAAAAGAAAGCTCTGCACAAACATATCCTGCCCCAAACAGTTGTAACATATATCAGATTGTACCAGCAGAAATTTGGTGGTACAGGTTCCAAGAGCCAGACCGTGTCCAAATTAGACAGTCCATCAACCTGTTCTTGGAGCTGTGTATGTTACTGACTGTACAAATCAGGGATAAGTGCTGATCTTACATCTGGGAAAGGAGATATAGATAGATAGATTTAGATGTAGAATGATAAAGGAATGATATATAGATGTATATAATGATGTGGCCCTTAACAAGAGGTTGGTTTTCCATCTCCAGCAGAATGAGCCTCTACAGACACTTGCAGCATTTCCCTGAGCCAGCAGTCACAGGTGTTTCTTCTGGGCTTGATAATGAGGCCTTGACTCTGTTTGCATCAGTGTGTCTTCTCCAGTCATGATAGAATTCCCATCGATGTCACATCAATATTAGTGGGGACAGCAGTTTCCTTAGAAATATCCAGAGTAAAGCTATAGCAGAGCTTGACTCTTACTAACTACCAAATCACACACGTGCAGATGCTTGGACAGGAGGGAAGAAGCGTGGGCAGAACAGTATCATATAGCAGATATTATCAACATCTCTACTAAAAAGGATTTCTGACCATTTCAGTGAAAAATAGGGACAATCACTTATACCAATAGTGTGATAAAACTACTTACAAGGTACTGTACTCTGAACTAGTCTCCTCTAACCTCTCCCATCAGAAGCATTCAACTCGCTTAGAGTTTCAAGCTTGCAAGAATAAATTGTTCCCTAAAATTAAGGGCCTTCTATATCAAGTTTATCTACCCTTCTATATAAAGTTTATTTAAAATACTTCTTCCAAGTGAAGTGCCTGCATTTTGCTTGTGTGTGCTTTGCCCGCTTTACATGTGCCATGAAGGTGACATTCCCAATATCCTGAAAACCACCACAAACAAGTAGACCCACTAGTGTGTCAGAGAAGCTCCTTTACTTTTTTTGTCTCACCCCCATATGTAATAATTTTGACTCTCGTATCATATCACGTCATATTACATCATGTTTATATTCAGAGTCAGCAATAGCAGGCACACAAACATTTCAGTGCCCATGGTAGTTTGCTTGTTTGATTTCCTGAAAGAGACAAAGGAGGAAAAAGTTATTTGTAGTAGGAGCAACACTTGGAGTACAAAGATTGCTCAGCATATGTTCCTCTAAGTACAATATTAGGGACCTTTATACACAAGTTGTTAACTTAAAAAGTCTTGAAAACTACACCAAAATTAACTTTAACAGTTAATCCTTCTTGATAAGAAGGACTGACACAAAGCCCAACTGCAAGATCCGTAACCCCTAGGGCATCATTAGCGTCTTGAAATGGCTGAAAAGAATTGATGATTTTGTGAGTATCATGCAAAAAAGAAGAATCCTGTTTGAATTACTCACATAACAGATGTTTGCTAGGATCCACCATGCAGCCTGCATACAGTTATGCTAATTTGGCACTGTTTCCCTTCAAGTTAGCTCTGAGTCATTAGAGCACGCAGCTAGTAGGTCCTTCTGTCTAACTAATAATTGCCTATTATTGATATTAATTAACATTTTTTGCACCTTCCCTTAGTTTTGACCTAGTATCTGTTGGTCGTCTAATCACAGTGGCCTATTAAAAGTCAAAATATGGAGGCCTATAGCAGTCACGAGCCATTTATCAAAAAACAAACAAGGCCAATTAAACAGGCAGCCAGACAGTTGTCTTGATTTGCCACTGACTGTTTCTTGATCACCATTATAAATTGCTAATCGGGCAGAAAGTGCTAAGCAGTGCATCTGCAGGGGGTAGTTATTGCTCATTCCCTGCCTGGTGACAGGTGAGGGAGGCTAGTGATGGTCTTATTGATGTGAACTGCCCATCAGTTGGTAGTTATTGTTAAA
>NW_010319671.1:27500-44094 GCF_000700745.2 Antrostomus carolinensis | reverse complement strand
CAATCAAATTAATTAGTGCTAGAAATTCTTCTGTATTATTCTAACACAGCAATACAGAATGAACATATTGTAATTTAGTTCTAGAGGCACTGTGAAAAAAAAAAATCTCCATGTATTACAGAGTGGGGAGATAAAAAAAAAAAGAAAAAAATCAGATATTGCTTCTTCCATTATTTTATAATAAGGGCCGCGGCTAAAGGTTTTTATAGCCACAGATCAAGAGATCATAATAGAAGCATATTGACAGATTTTTTTTCTGCAATACTCCAAGGAACTGGCTGTAGCAGGAAAATATATCAAAACCTTATCATCAGAGCTGAGATCTTCTGTGAAAAATCAATAAAGAGTTATACATGGTTTGAGTTTAAACAGTTCTCTGTAGTCATTTAAACATAGTGCATCTGTGCAGCTTTTTACCTCTGGAGACTGGTGTAGCCTAGCAACTGCAAGGCTTAAACCGATTAACTACAAATGAAGTACTGTACGCCTATCAAAGCAATTGCTCACAGTTGCCTTTGTTGCAGGGGCTGAGCTAATTGAACATGATACAGTATGAAGATAATTAACACCCATGAGTTTGTTAATTGCCTGTTAGCATTACAACACAGTCTCTGCATTTCTTTTTAACTTGTTCTTCTGCAGCATCTTCCTCCCTTAAAAGGGTACAGGACTCATTTAGTTGGCAATAATATCTTATAGTTTATTAAACCTTTCCAAAGGAAAAAAATAACCCATGTAGTAATGAAGCAAATGCATGCTCTTCTCAAACACAAACTCCCACTTAGTCCAAGCAATTTACAGGGAGAAGAAATTTGGTTTACATAGACTGTACAAAATATGTTTATTTTCAGGTCTAATTTATTTCAAGCAATTTAACCATTATAAATGCTTTAAAATACCTTTTGTGGGCTGCTTTTATCACTCAGCTGCTCTCCCTTCTAAACTGAACGATAAATGTCTTTTAGGGTTGGAATATTAATTGAAGGCAGCATCTGGTCAGCAGCTGACCTCCCATACTTGTCTTTGTTGACTACCCAGTTAAAACTAACAGCTTATTTGCTTTATTTACCAGCTCCTCTTTCTGTTCCAAGGGAGGAGGGCTGAGCTTAATTTTATTTACACCAAAAGGTAGTGCTGACTAATATAAAATAAAATTTATTTTCCACAATCTATTAATCTGAAATAGATTTAATCTGAGCAAATTCCTTTTAAGTTGGCTACTGTGCTTGCGAAAGTATTTCCTTTTGTGTTACTGTCTTCTGAATTTATGAAGAATGCAGATGAAAGCTCATAAAGACAATGTAATGCATATAGAACATTTCTTTACAAGAAGACAATGCTTAAAGTGAAGAAAAATATAAGCAAAATAGACAAAATCAGTAGCATTTGGTTGCCATAGGCAAGTCTCCAATGTTTAAGCTCTACTTTTCCAACAATGAAAGTAAATGCCTTGGTTGTGTCACAGTTCTTTAGAGATTTTCTTAAATGACATTGGGTTTCTGGGCTCTTACTGTCATAGTTAATACTTGCAGAGAAGCTGTTCCCTTGAGGAACACTACTAGTGCCCAATTACAAGTTCCATCATCAATCATAAGTATTATTTATTCAGCAAAATGAATTGCTAATTAATAACTGATGAGCATTATGGCCTTGAAGTCTGTAACACTATTAATTACCTTGGCAATTGGGATTCTGCCGGTGAAGGACTACCAAGCACATTTTCTCAACAATTAGTATGGCGAGACTATAAAGTGCATACCTGCTATGATAACAAGGGGGTAATGATCTCTAAGGCTTTTAGAGAGTCATGTTGTTTCTGAGAAGAATAAACAAGATTACAGCCCTACAGTACCGGACTGTATCCTTAAAATTGTTCAATGACAAAGAGAAAACTATTTTGTACAGTGTGTCAACTGGAGGATTTGGCATCGTGTCCTAAAATGAGTGTTCCTGGGTAGAAGCAATGTGGTAGCAGTATGTTCAGGGTAATGCTGCTGCCTCGTGCTTGGTACCCCATGGCTGTTTGGCTGGTGGGCCATGCTGTGATTAGTACACTGACCTGTGACATTAGACCTCTAGCAACTGCTACCTACATGATGGTCTCAGTGGTTACACATTAACATCACTGTAAAAGTGAATATTTAATGAGAAAAGGAACACATGAGCTACAAAAAGAGTAGCTTTTTCAGTGACTTTGGTATTCACAATGCTGATGCTAATGTTACTCTACAAGTTGATGATTTACTTCCAGTCCTCCTCCCAGCCATCTTCCGATTTCTCTTCTACTCATGTACCACCTTGCATTTTGAGTGTAAATTCCTTGGGGCAGAGACTGGATTTATATTTGTCTGTAAAGTAGCCAGAACATCTATAGAGCTGTACAAAGAACTTGAATATTGCCCAATAAACCGCAAGACTAAGATCAGCTCCTGCTACAATGCCAAGATTTGTTTTCTGATTGTCAATAAAAATTTAAGCTATTGCAAGAGCTCAGCTAAGCTCCTAGACTATGTGATAACTGCATGGTGATAAAGACCAAAATCATTATCGTGAAACACAGAAGGCTCTAATGTGGTATATGTATTATAAAAAACATAGTTTCCAACTGCAATACAAAAGCAAAGCCTTATATGAAAGTCAACATATTTGCATGTGTTTTCTTTAAAGTGCTAAAAAAGGCTAGAGGATGTTTGAAACATACTAAGTCTATCTTTTCTATACAGCTTTGATAGCAGGCTGGTGGCCAGTCCTATAGTTATTTTAACTCCTTACCCCAAGGGTAAATTTTGCCTTCATCAAACAATAAAACCAACAGCAGTTTTTGTACTATGCAGCAAGGAGATGTCTGACATCCCATCAAGAAGAGGATATTTGCTGCAGTTATCCAGCATGAGGCTGGTAATGTACACTCATAATGGCGAGGTAATCAGCTTTGTTGGAAATCTCAATGTACTGGATAATTTTTCAAATTGCAAAGCAAAAGCCCACTAACTCAGTATAGTTCATCACTGCAACTATCTTTATGGGAAACTTTCCACAGTTTGAGCCTAGATGGTACATTTCTGACTTGTGTATTATGAAGTGAAAAAGAATAAATATGCTTTTTCCTGAAAAATTACACAGTGACAGCAATTATCTGCCTGATCTTTGTAAAAAGAAATCTCTTTGTATCCCATGGATGGCTTACACACAGATAATTTTATTTGGAGACAGGGGACTTCTTTACCTTTTCTTCCTAACCCAATTGTTTCTACTGAATGTCGAACTACTTTTTGTCTCTGTATTGCCTAGCTGTAAAAATCAAACAAAATCCCTTGCCTAATGATTCACTTTTAAAAATAGGTATATGGCAAGTAGAATATGGAAAAAAAGTTTCTTGCTCATGAAAACTGTCCTCATACAAAATACAACACATTAACTGTAAATGCTATTAGTTTTCCTTTTATCCTACTAACTGTAAAGTCTGCTTGGATCCATTTTTCTTACACTGAATTTTGTGAGGTGAAGCAAAGAGAGTGCCCTATGCTCCAGAATAAGATCACCACCTCACAGACCACCACCATTCCCAACTCAAAAATTTGGGAATCAACCAATTTGGAAAGGCTTTGCTAGAGGAAATCTTTGATCATTGAACATTCACTTTCTCTTGTGCTCCAATCTAAAACAACCCAGGTGAAAAAGACACAACTTCACTGATAGAGAGTATGAACACAATCACCTCCACTGCTTTTTTGGCAGGCCCTGTGCTGTCTGACACCCTGACATATCCTCACATCATGACAGCATACCATAAAAACAAAAGTCTGGAAGCAAAACAGCTTTAACAATATTTGGCCATCTGGCTTCATTTGTTTTAACTTGGGATCTGGAGAGAGCGAGAGGCTTTGGCTGGAATCTCCTGGGATCTTGCCCAAACCTGGGGCCACTGCTGGGAAGTCTCCGCAGCTGAGTCCTGGTTTCAGCCTGATGCACAACACCTCTGTGCCTATGGGTCCTGAGGATTCTGAACGGGCCAGGCCCCTTCTGCTAGTAGCAGTGTGTCTATCCCTTAGAGGAAATAAAAAATACACACACACACATATATATATGTGCATATATATGTGTGTGTGTGTATATATATATATATGCACATCAACACGCACACATGTGTGTGTGTGTTTTGGAGTATGCCACCAACTCCTGAACAGCAGCCACAGAGAGCAGGTGGTGAGCAGGAGAGTCACATCACACATCAGACACTGGCCGTGTTGCTGCGTTTGGTGCATGGAAGCACACGGGTTGTTTGCTCTAGTGGGGCAGGGAGGTGGCTTGGGGAAGGGGCGCACCGGAGAGACTGGCTCTGTGAAATCTGTGGGGCAGGCACTGCACCAGAGCACGTGCCGTGTGAGATGGCACAGGGAGAGCCCCAGCTTTGAGCAACAAAATGAACCAGCCCCCACCAGTTAGCTGGAGGACCAAGGCTTGCTGTACAGACCACAAAGACCAGATATGCACTTTCTGCTCCTAAAACAGTATGTGTATGTGCCTTTGCTAGGGGGAGAGCCCTGAAATGCACTAAGGGAACTACCACAGAGTTTGCTCAGGCAAAACTGTTCTCAAGCCAAATCACTCTAAAGCATCATTATCTTTTCAGAAAACTATGTTTGAGCAGTGCCAACAGGAACCCATGAACTCACTCAAGATACAAATAGCTGTGATATACTTCAGCCAATAACAAAAAAATATTTTTTTTTACTTATTACTAAGCATTGCAGGAATCTGTAAGTTGACAATGTTTGCTGAAGCTGAAAATGCTGCACAATACTCTGGGATAACACAGCTTGAAAAGATGAAGTAGTTTTGCTCTGTCTCCAGTTGTACTTCCTTTCGATAAATGGAAGAAATCATTTAAGATGTGGGCTACATTATTTGTAAACCTTAATCCTAGAAAGATCCATGTCTGGAGAAAAAGCCTGCATTAAATTTTGCATTTCATTTTGAGAAACTTTTATAGACAGCAAAAACCCCGTGAAGCATGTGAAGTTCACAGTCAGAATTTCAGAAAAGGATCCTAATTTAAAAGTAATACCTGTTACAAATGTTAAAGCTGATAGGGCTTATATATTGTTTCTTTCAGTTCCTGGTCAGTGCAGCATGTAAACTAATCATGAAGTGTTCAGATTAATACCTATTACATATTTCATAAAATAGAAGATAGCAGATTTTCTATTCCCCATTTGAAGCCAAAATAAAAAAGGAGAAACAGCAAAATTCACTCCTAGTAAAATCACTCATTTGTTCAACTTCATCAAGCTGGTATTTGGTTCTCCTGAGATGTGCTTGTCTCTAGAGAATTCTTTTAAGAAGTTACCAAGGAAGTTAATGGAAGACTGAAGTTAATGGCACACTCCAGGGAAAAGAAACTGGAAAATTGTGTTCTGAAAAAAACAGCATGAGCTGTTTGAGACATCCATTGCAGAAACCTTCATCTCCCATGTATGACTAACAAACATGTTTCACTGTGAATTTTCATTCCCTTCTTCAATCAACTTTCTTCTTGCCAAATTCCTCTTCATTTTAAGCTATCAGCAATGTGTTTATCTGGATTCAACAGTGTGTCTACTTAGCACTGTTTATGATGAAGATCTGGTTTAAAAATAATTTGTCTTATATTACAGACAGTAGGGCAGTTTGCAGCACTAGTCTAATGCATGGGTTCTGAATTATAATTCTTGCCAAAAAGGAACATGAAGTCAAACAGACTTTACAAAAGTGAATTTCCCATTTCCACTTATGGTTTTTGTAACTCATGATTTTGTATAAGATAGTTTTGATTAATTTAAGCACACAACTTGAAGCTTTCAGGAAAGAGATGCTACATCTTCCATTGTGAGCAGCAGCAAACCTAGATCAGAATACTCCTTTCTGAAAAGGGAATGTGATGCAAACAACCTACAGTCTGCTGGTCTGAAGTGCGGAAGAGAAAAATTAGGAGAATGTAAAGGAAATAAGGTGGAGTGCTGATTATGCAAACAATGAGTAAAACATATTTCATAACTAAAACTCAGTGTAGAATTATAGTGTGCAATGGAGACAATAAAGGAGAAAGTGACAAAGGAATCCAGAACTCTAACAATTAATTGTACAAAACAGTTACTAAAATAGAAGCACTTTTCTAGGAAGAGGCAGAGTAGAGGAGGGTGGGGAAAATATTTCATAGAAGAATACACAATCCTGAAGGGAAAAGAAATGAGATTTTACAAGGCTGTTTCAGTTTATGTCAAACACAAGAACAAAGGAGCATAAACTAAAGCTAAGGGAAGGGTCAGACCCTCAAGGAATTTAGGCAGAATTTCTTTAGATAGGGAGTAGTGAATATACAGAATTAAAGGCAAAGGGTAACAATACAGGAAAAAAAATACCTGTATTTTTGAAATACTATTTCAAATGATTATAAAACAGAACCACAACTGTAAACACAATAAGAAGCACTATGGAGCAAAATTACCAACAGATGAAAGATAGGTAAATAGTCAGATTTGTTTCCTTCAAGGCTTATTTTCTATTTTTCTCCCTCACAAATGTAAAGTGAGTGCTGCAGAAGCCCCACATGACAAATAAATGCACCATCTCATCACCAGCAGGACTTCTGGCCACCCAGATCCTGGTGACTTTGTGTTTACTCAAGTACTTACTTATCCCACCTTTATTAAAAACTGAAGTCATCAGACCCCCATCAAACTGAGAGCTCTCTCCAAAGCCACCCAAGATCCATAGATGTTTTTTGGTTTTCAACACTGATTTTTGAGATGTCCCTAAAAAGTTTGTTTCGAGGCAGGTCCTGACAACCTTGTAAAGCTGGGAAGCCTACAGCTTGTCTCTCTCTATTGCTTATTGGGATCCACAAATAAGTTTTTCTTCTGTTTACATCACCGTGAGCTTGCAGCAGACCCAGAAGATGCAAGTCACACACAAAATGCAAAGGGAGGAGGCAGCAGTATTACCTATCAAGGAAGACACCAAAGGGGGGAACGAAACAGGTTTTGCTGCTCCCAGAGGGTGCCTGGCCCATGGACTATTTGGGTTTATTCTTGCCACTCTCCAGCCCAAGAAATTTACGTTCTTTTCTACAAACTTGAGGAGTTTCTACCACAGAGTGCAAAGTTCCTGCATTCAAACCCCCGCTTCAGTTAGAAGCTCTCCTGGAGAACAAGATCCCACCCTGAACCCCTCTCCCAGGAAGGTTTCTGTGAAGACAGGTTCCCACGTGCCAGGTGAGCACAACAGAAACTGAGTTTTCACGGGAGGGAATGCCATCACCTTGCTCAGGTACATCTAGGGAGGAAGGCTTTCCTCTGTCTGGCTCAAGAACAAGGGTGGCTGTTTCCTGGAAAGCTTTTCTGTGTCCAAAGCAACATTTGCGCATCCCCAGGGCACACAACCTGTGGGCTGGAGAGGCTAGGGAGTGAGTCAGCCCCACTGGCACAGTGGTGCCTGGTCAGCTGGGCTGTGGAGATGCCTCGATGGGTACCACTGCTGCAGCATGGCGCAGCATAACACAGCATGCCCCACATCCTGCACAGGGCTCTTCCAGCCCACTTGGGGCTGGTTGTGGTGGTACACTAACACTGAGGTGTAAGGCACACTGCTGTTTTGGTCCTCACTCCTAATGGGGATCGAGCCCTTTAGACCAAAATCTCCCTTAGATATTTACACAACTCCCACCAATTTCAGCAGGGTTGAGTGGTCAAAGCTGTTTTGATGGTCTAGGTTTAAGCAAATTATGCATGTAAATTATACACTTGAAACAGTAAAACCACTGATAAAGGCATATACTTTAGTCTCCTGCTTCTGGAGCTTCCTCAGCTGCATGCCTGAAAACATTTTGCTCAGGCTAAACGATCTACAGGCAGCAGTTTGCACTGCTCCCCACAGACAATCACTCAGCAGCCTAATGTATTTCGGTAATGATTTTTTCCTAAGATTCAGCTTAAATTTTCTCTTGCTTAATTTCACCCCATCACTCTTAGTTATACCTTCCTGTACCATCCTAACTACTCTCTCTTTTTATTTTTTGGAGCTCAGGCTCCCTTCAAACTTATATGTGTTTCCCATCAATCATCTTCTAGCAAAGTCATAGATATAGCACTTTGCTTTTTTTTTTTTAATCTTTCCTCATCATTTGGTCACTTCTGCCCTGATTGCTTTGTTGCTCCTCTCACCTTCTCAACAGTTTGTCAATATTTTCATAACTATGCGTTTTCTGGGATTTCATGCAATATTGCAGGTGTGGTTTCAGCCTGACACCTACTAAGGCTATTGCCACTCTAATGGGAAACAGCTTTATACATAAAAGCCCAAATTGCATTGATTGCCTTTATTTCTGCCCTGGTATTCCCAATTCACTAAAGCCAGAGAGCACCAGCAATAAATAGTGTGGGTTGTAGGACCCAGTTTTCAAGTGGCTCCTACTTCAACTGCAACACCAGCTTGAAAAAAAGCCAACACCAAGCTATTTCCAGATCTGGTCCTTGTCTGCAGGCCTGCTGACAGTGTGGTCCAAAATGAAAGCAATAAATGTTTAAGAAAAACAAAGAGATTTGTTTTGAGCTTTTTTGGAAAATTGTCTAGAGCATCACCCCAGTCAAATTCAATTGGACAGTCCTGAGCAACCTGGTGCAGCCCCAAAGACCCTTCAGCCACAGAACACAAAGCAGGGACATTTTCACGTAGAGAACCTTGTACAAAAAAAAGGAAAGGTCCACCTGAAAAACTTCAGGGATTGCCATGGATTTTTTTTGCTCAGGAGGCTAGAGCTGGAGTACATAAAGAGCAAACCTGTCATCTGTTAAACAAAAGGTCTAGGGAAAGCCAAGCCAAGCCTCTGAACCACAGTGATGCCAAAAGCTGTCCTGCTCCACACAGCTCTACAAGACTCTACCAGCTCACCCACAGCCCTGGCACACCTACAAGCACAGGGAGATTGCCAAACCTATTCCTTATTGTAGAGACAAAGAACTCTATTCCCTCCAACACTACTTTAGCAAAATCACCCCATTTTATGCACTGGGACACAGTAAATTATATTTTCAGTAAGTTCTGACAAATCTCACTTTGTATTGATAACTTCTATCAGGAATTCATTCTCTGTCTCTTTTCTCTACATGTAGCTAAAAAAATAACACGCTTACCATGTAACCACATAATACTCAGTGTGTCTCCTGGGAGGCAATGTTCATATAATTCAACTAAAGAGAAGAGGAAAGATAAACTTTAGTGCTTACCACAGTTCAGAGAGTAAAGTGCAAACCCTCTGTTGACCAGATATTTGTGTGATCAAGAAGTCAGTAACTTTGTGGAGAGAAACTACATTCAGTAATTATAGGCTAGGGAGGGGAAAAAAGTATTTAACCTCCTTACCTTTAAATTAGCCCAGACCTGAGTAGGTGCACCTGAAATGAGTTAGCAGGTAATCTTGACTCCTCCCTGTAAAAGGAAAAGAAGCAATTGGGTACCCAGCCACGGTTCCTTTGTGCAGCTTTCAGAGCTACATATAATCATCTGTTCCTTCATATTTTGGTTCTTTCACGAACACTTATCCATCGGACCCTGATCATCTTAACTAAAATCTCTCCAGTTGTGTTTGTTTTTCGCTTCAGTAATGCCCAAGTGATAAAAATCAGGTCTATGGACTTGCCTTACTCCATACTGAATGAAGGAAGAGGCAGAGTATATTAGCACCAACTTAGTGGAAGACACTATGAAGAAAAATTTCCCTTCACATCTTTACTTAATTCAGTTTGTGTAAGTTTTACCCACACACAAAGCCCTGGTTAGACAGAGTGCAGGTGTACAGAGCCAGTCACAGAGTGATGAAACTAGCTACTGCTCATTAGCAGCTTCTACCTGCTCTTAAGCTATAGTAATTACAAAATAGGGCATGTGAGGTTAAACCATCCATTTCAGTTCACCCAAGAGACAGTGCCAGACCACATAAATTCCTAAGACACAAGGTACTAAAACCAAAAAAATGACTTGGTGAGTGTCCCTTCCTCCAGCCCGCCTGTACTTTGCATTAGTTTGTGTGAATCCCAGAGCAGTTACAAATTTCAGATATTAGCTATTCTGAAAAATGCTAAGAAAGAAAAGTAACCTCCAGTGAAGTATGATCAGGGCTGGCAAAGAGCTGAGACAGGATAGCTGATCTCAACTAGCAAGAAATAATGCAATACTTTGTTGGTATCTCTTTGGGTCAAACCTAGATACTGCATGTGTAGTTGGTTTGGGTTATAACATGGAAAAGTAAAACCATTCACTTCGTAAGACCAATTTCTAGAAGATGGTTGCCACACAACTTCAAAATAATGGTCCATCTAATACAGTGGATGGGGGTTGGGTCCTACCAAAGCTTCAGGTTTTTCAAGGAAATGCAAGAAGCTTATGGCAGTCAAACAGAATAAATGCACATAGGAGAGAGAGCTTCCTGAAGCCTCCTGATTATTCGTTTGCTTAGACCCTGAAGCCTGAGAGCTGAGTTCCCCCCAAAGCCATGTACACTTTATCTAAGGTAACTCAGAAAAGACTATGTAAATGTCTAACTCTCTTTCAAGATTCACCAGCTACTTGGTTTGGACTGCACCTCATTACAATAAGCCTTTTAAGATTAGTTCAAATATCTCCTCTTTTAGGCTAAAATGTGCATTTTATCCATTTAATTGATTGTCTTTTTATTCAGGTATCATGAGAAGAGGCAAAGTGGTTCTGGATTTACCTTCTCAATAGCATCTGTTACCCACTGTACCTCTGTCATGTCCCTTCTTGTTTATCTTCATCTAAATTAAATAGTACCAATCTTTTCACTCTCTCTTCATTCAGGAGCCTTTTCGTACCTCCACAAATTTCCATCATCCCAAACTCTGTTATTCCCACTATTTCCTTTTTGAGTCAGAGTAATAAGAACTGAACACAAAGGAAGGTTTTACAATAACATCATTCTAATATTCTCATTGTTATTTCACTCTCCCGACTGATACCTTTTATTTGATTTTTAACCACTGCAAGACACAGAGGGAAGCCCTTTGCTGGGCTGTCCACGGTGATGCCCATGACTCTTTCACAAGCGCTTATGGTGAATTGGGAATCAGTAATGTGATCCAGATCTTCCCTCGTAATCTCTGCCATCTCTGCTGATGCCGAGTGCCCTGGAGCCTCTGTTTATTCATTCTGTCAGACCGAAGAAGCTGATTGCATTTACTGCTCTCCTAAGGCCAAGCCCCAAGGATTTTAGTCCTTATATTAAATCAAACTTGTCCTGAAGGCAGTGGGAGTTTGCCAGAGAACACAAAGACTGAGTCAAACTCAGTCCTTCAAACTCAGAGCAGCTCAGACCTTGTTCGTAAGGAGCACTGTGGGGCAAGAAGGTCAGAGGAGTGGGAGAAGTTGTAATTGCAGAATATTTATCGCCAAATCATCAGCACGGTGTCTCCATACCTTGCAAATCCTTCCTCCACAAACCTTTCTCTGTTGTTCTGCTGGTTTTGAAAAGTGAGGTTGTAGAAAGGTTTAGAGATAGCAAAAGTCTCCTCTCCTTCCCCCGTCCCCTCAGCTGAGCTGGTGAGCAGCAAGGCTCCAGCCCCATGGGCTGACTAGGTAACACAGCCCGGGGTGGCTTCACGAGGTGGCTTGCTCCTTCCCCTAGCACCCTTCTCCACCGCTATGTTCTGTTTCCCATTACCTAAAATCAGGCACAGGTTTGCCATTCCTTACAAGCAACCTATGCCTTACTGCATTTGAGAACATGGGCTACTCTCAGCAAGCATTTCTGGCAACCTGCCCTCTCTTGGGCAGGCTGGTAAGTGGCACTACTTTGGCCAGATGTGCTGAGGGGCTGCATGGTTTCGAGACACCAAGGCAGAGAGAGTGGGTTATACTGTCAGGATTTGGCCCCGGAAACAGCCCCAGCAGCACATCCTTGGTCACAGCAGTGCTAATGACACACAGCAGCAGAAGTCAGTACCGAAGACCATAGGAATGTCCCTCTGAGGCAGTGGGGTTTGGTACAATTAAAACTGCCTTCCCAGCAAGTGGTGAACCCCCAGGTGCAACATCTGTGATGAGCTGCTGCATTTGTCCACTCAACCTGCCTGGCCCAGAGACCTGCACTGGCATGTTCTGGCTGCCTTAAATTTGTGAGGAAGCACATATTGAAAGACTCACCAAAAATTTTCTCTATTCTCCTAATTTTATATACTTTTAGGTGCATATGGAGTCATATATCAGCTTCTTCTTGGAACCTAAGAGAAGCAATAAGCAATAGGATTTTATTGACTGCTACAAAAATTTATTTACATGTGTTTATATAGCTGATACTTGTATGCATTGTTAGGCACTGAGACACTTTGTCACTACCTGTTATTAAAATAAAATTCAATAATCTGTATCCATCAACTGTAGCCACCATTGACCAACAGGGACCATCTCTCAGTCATCATCCATTTCTAGCATAATGAATGTATTTGTACAAAATACACAATGGGCATTTCATTTCCTAATACCACTGTCCCTGTGCCTTTTGCATTTGTTATTTGTATTCATGAACATTTCCAGAATTAGATGAGAAAATAAAATATTTCTTTTTCTTCAGGAATTTGAGTGAATTGTTGGACAGCAGATGTCAGGATATGTTCATGATCCAGCCTTTCACGACAGACTTGCACAACTTCTAATAATAATAGTAAAAAAACCTAGACCAAAAGATAAAGGCAAGAAGGCAGTGGCAGGCATCTTGCCACTCTTTCTGTTAGGCAAAACCAGATGGGCTGAAACATGCTGCTGAGTTAGTATTACAATACCAGTTTAAACATCATCTTATATTAGGCCTGACTGTTAAAAAAGGAAACACAAGAAGACTAGAAAAAAATAGAGAACCAATATTGTGCTTCACCAGCTTAGGTATCTTGGTTTTTGGATGGTCTTGTTTTCCTGATCTTTTCACTTGGCTTTTCTTTTGAAATACTTGAGGATTTGCACAGCCATGAGCAGAAGACAAAGCATCTTCTGAGGGAGGATGTCATTGTCAAGGTGACTTGGAGGTGTCTCAGGCCCTAAATTTACTTAATTCATGCATTTTTTTAACTACATTTCAAGCTGATGGTCATATACTGTGCATAGAAGTTGTAGGAAACTACACTGTTCAAAGTATGCTGAAGAAAAGCAGCATCTATTAATTCAGATGCTTTATGACTTTATAGAATAGAATGGGACAGTAGAACAATTAAAATATTGCAACTCATCAGATTTTGGGCTTAGTACAGAAGAAAATCTCAACTGAATGACAAACGTAGATTATTTAAAAGTCTGTCAGATGACATAGTTTTTGCCAAGTAAAATACAGCATTAGTCTTGACTACCAACAAGGTTCTCTCACTAACTTATTAACTTGATGTACTACTTGGTGCAAATCAGTATTCTGGGGAACCCTCATGTTGCATAAACAACACACACAAAAAGTTGCTTGACAGCTACATGAGAGCAAACTACCCAAAATCAAACCCATCCCTAAGAATTAAAACAATATGTTTTAATTGCCGGTCCCCTCACTCCACCCCCCCCCGCAACAAAACCTTGCCACACAAACCCAATACATAGGTAAAGAGCAATGAATTAGATCTCAACTCAAACACATAGCATGAGACCACAGTTAGGGCAGAGCAGAGGAGAAAAAGATTTCCTCTAGATCTTGGACATTGCAAACCCTGCCCCAATTTGCCTTCCGCCCAACACCATCAGCTGAGCCTGTTAGTCTTCCCCAAAGTATTTTGATTACTGGCAGGGCTCTAGGAGTAACCTATGTAATGAGTAAGCACCTATAGTTCTCTTTTGTTGCTCCCCGATTTGGGCTGTGGGCACCTTGAATACAGCAGCAGAGAATAAAGAGTTAAACTCACATGTGTTATGTGAGATTAAGGTTAAAAATTGTTGAACTTCTAAGAGTTATTTTTTACCAGGTCTTTTCATATCATGCAAGAAAAGGGGGTTTGGGAAACAACTAAAATAGTTCTGCTAAAGGCTAGCAGAGAAAGGATACAAAAATAATAGGCCTATAAATCTGACATCCAGTGCCCTGCTCTTGCAATCCGATCTGCACCTGCAGAGACCGATTGATTTCAGCAGGCCCTGGACCTACCGAAGCGCCTGTCATACACAGCCCACGTAGGGCTGGGGCTTCTGCTGCAGCAACCTCACCATGGTGTTGTTTGGAACAACTTTAAGCATATACTGTGCAAGAGGGAGTGCATATTTCCGAAGTACTTTTTGCAAGAAAGCATTCCCATGAGCCATTTAGATTTCCTACATTTTCACAATGCATTTGCTGTTGCCTCACCACCACCATTTCCACTGGACCACCACACAATCAATGTGCCTTGCACAAACAAAGGAGCATATTCCAGTGCCAACCAAGCTGCCAAAAACATTATTTGAAGTTTATTGAATAACATTTACTAGTCATTTGAATAACTGAACCAGATCACTTGCACAATTGGCTGCTTCAATAGTAAAATAACAGAGACTATATATGTTAACTTTTTTCTTGCTTTTTAAAATTATGCAAAATACTCGGATGAGCTGTAGTTTTCTAATAGTATCAATAGGTGGTGCTATCAATTTCCATAATAGTCCGCTATAACTTTGGTTGGGAAAGAAAAGATGAGTTATTGGCATGATATTTAAGTTTTCAAAAGCTGCAATATGCCCATCAATAAAGGCTGCAGTCCTTTGTTATGGCACGTTAGCAAATATTCTCAGCAAGATCTAAAATTAATGTGTCAGAAAAAAAGACTCATCACTCCTTTTATTCTCGCCAACGTCTCAGCAATTCTTCAAAGTTTTCACGCCAAACTTGAGCCCGATTTTCAAGTATTTTCAGGACGTTGTGTGACAAACTCTTGAAAATGTTGCTAAATTGTCACAAAGGTACTAAGATTTGGACAGACAACCAAATCCATATGGTGGACACAAGAGAACTTCACTTTTCATAAGTAAAAGTGCATAATTTGAAAATATTATGTCAAATGATAGCCAAAGAAAAATTATGCTTCAAATTGACTTTTAACTCTGTTTATTTTCAAATATACTTTATAATACATTGTGGATAGATTGTATTCTAAAAGGAAATACATAAGCATTATCCTGGTGGATATATCCAAGCTGCTATGAGAACTACATCCAGGAAAAAAATGGGTATCAATAGCATATTTTCCAAAATACATGCACTTCATGGGTTGAGGAGTTCATTTATAAAACATGCCCTTCTGAAATCATTACCTTTCTGCTATACTATATATTTACATCTACTGACTTCAATATTCTAAATATAGTAAGCAAGCCATTATGACCTTCTCCTAATTGAATGAGACAGACAAGAGTGTGTGTTACGGTACATCTATATCTGGGGGAGAGAGAGAATGTGCACACAGGACAGCACGGGTAATGAGATCTTCTCTGCTATTACAAGCAACCTATGGCTCTGGGGCACCTGGCTCTCAGGGCTACTTAGAGAATTCAAAAATGGCTCAGATGAGTTTTCCATCAGTCTTTCTCTGAGAAGCGACCTGTTATGTCCCCATGGCTGGTGCCGTTTAGCTCCTGAGTGTGAGCTAGCTCACAGCAGAGTCTGTATCGCCCTTCCCAGCGTTTAGCCCTAGCCAAGATGAAAACATTTATTCGGTCAGGCTCAGCTATCATCCGGTTTATGGCCATTCCTTTGTTCCCAATGCTCAAGTGAATAGGGTTAATTACTTCCCTTTGTTACAATTAACGATGCTAAACACCAGGGAAAGGGCAGAGCTGAAGAGCATGAATTACTGTTCCAAGCAACATTCTGGCATTAAAAAAAGCACTCTTCTGGCAAGACAAAAAATTAGAAATTTCCTGTGGAAAAAAAAAAAAGAGCATATTGGAACTGCCATATTTCATCTTGACAGTGTTGCAAGCTTTTGTTTTAATAACAGCATTTTATTTCAATTCTTGTCAATTAAAACACTGTATGTACATACCATCCCAGATTACATATTTCAGTGCTCCCCAAACAACACATCTCAACCTTTTTCCCATCAGAAAACATCAGTGAAATGGGAAAGGCTACTGTGAAACATTTTGATGAGCACTAAAAGGATACCCTTTCAGGAAAAATTTTTCAGCATTTCTGGCTTTTTGACTGGCATCATCATTGAATTTTGCCCTCTTTCATGGAAAATGTGCACGTTTTGGAAACTGTGCCTGATTGGGCAGCTACAACCCCACAGGGCCCGAGGCCTGGACCATAATGGGCTCCTGGGATAGGCAGACTCCCGTGCTGGGAGAAGGCAGCCAAAAGCGGGGGTCCCTGCTGGGGGAGCGGAGCTGTCCCCATGCCATCAGCACTCACAGCATCACTCCTTGGTCCAGCCAGTGCTGAATTACACCATCCATGTTTGCACATAGACTCTGCTAGCTCCTCCTTGACACCCCCCGACTCTGCCTCAGCACAGGTCCCAGGAGAACTTGATCATTTTGGAGGTCTAGCTCCAGCCCTTCCAGCCAGGATGGTGCAAGTTGCCCACACCAGGCTTTTCTT
>NW_010319671.1:0-25000 GCF_000700745.2 Antrostomus carolinensis | reverse complement strand
AACAGAGAAGATGGAATTGAAGTTGCTGTAATGACTGTAGCTGATCACACACCCGTTACATCTATGCTATATTTTTTTCCGTGTTGCAGGACTTGCCACCTATTAGCACACACAGTATTGCCCACATCTCTTGGATCAGATTACATTTTGATTCCACTCCCAACACATTTGTTACTCAAGATTGAGGTGAGCAGGAAGGAGGCATCAATTTGTTTAGGCACTCTCATTGTTTAAGCCCAGGCCGAAACCAAGGGAAACCTAAAGGAACAAGCCTTTGGAGTTAACCACACCAGCACTCGCTCAGCACCAGCCTCAGCCACTTGCTCCAGAAGAGGACTCCCAGATGGTAGGGGATGGGCTACCTCTGCTACAAACAGGGCACAAGTGGTGTGCAACAAGCAAGTCTGGTGTGCTTACAGCTCTCAGCTGTCCACTCTTAAGAGCTAAAGACAGCTCCTGCCATTTCAAAGCACTATTTATAAGTATTCCTATGCTGCAGTTCATAAAGACCCACCCACTGCAGCACAATACTGCAAAGAGAGGAGACATGATAGCCTGGAACCAGGCACTGGCCAAGCATCAGGAGTCAAAATTGGCACACACTCCTCTTGGGAGTTTTTAATTTCATGCTGCTGAGGCAACACTGGCAGCAGTAACTGCCCTTGGTAGCTCACAGCCTCCTCAGATGTGTTCCACCTTGCACAGATGGGCATTGGAGGTCTCCATAGTGCAGAGAAGTCCGAGTCTGGCACAGCATTCATTTTGCTCCAAACAGTCTTCAGAGATTTTCTTGCTCGTTTGTTTTTGTTTAAATGTTCCAACAAAAAGCAGTAATTAGTTATGTGAAGTGCAGCACAAGAGTCAAGCCCTGCACTTTCCCACTGCAAGATAAGCAAGAAACTTATCTTTGTCTGCTTTCTCATACCAGAATAACCATCACAAATACCATGTAATTGTTGACATATGAGAGTTTCTTCCTCCAGTAACCGCGTTTCCCAGAGCTTCCTGTGATTTCTTGGCCAAGATCCTCTCTGCAGTAAGTTTTACACAGATGATATTTTTTCTCCTAATAGAAGCTTGCCAGCTGACTTGAAACTATGGACAACAACCACCTTCTCCAGTCAAATGCTGTCTCCATATTTAACCTCTTGAGAGTACCGAAATTAATTCAAAACTGCCTGTATGTTTTGGGTCTGGCAGGGATGGGGTTAATTTTTTCCATAGCAGCCTGTCTAGTGCTGTGTTCTGGATTTGTAGCTAAAACAGCATTGATAACCCAGCAATATTTTGGTTGATGTTGAACAGTGCTTGACCAGACTCAAGGCCTTCTCTCTTTTTCCACTCTGCTCCCCCAGTGAGTAGGCTAAGGGTGGGTAGGAATAAATGCCAATAAATGGAAGATGTAATTACTTTTGACAGGTTACTAGCAAATAAGACCTACCAAAAACCCTTTGCAGATTCTTCACTGCTACTCAGCTCTTTAACCATTTGTAGTTCCTCTGCACGTTACTTGAGCCATCAAGGAGATCTGGGATTAAGTATAGGTCAGACTGTACATCAGAGTTTATATCTATTATTAATAGACAAATAAATTAATCAAGTCTTAGTACTGTTTTGGCCTACAGAGTTAATACTTCTCTGGCTTCTAAGAGGGCATATCACCTTTCTAGTACAATTTATCTTGTAGATGTCTTATTAACTCTTTATTAAACATAACAGGAACTTGACTATTTAGTATGGCCAAGCTCCTGCCTGTGATAGAAGAGTGACATGTTCTGCAACAGTCAGTTCAAATCCCAGAGGTCAGCCTGCCCCATCATGAAGTGCTTCCAGGAGAAGAACCACAGATATCTATATTCATCATGTTCCCCCTACCTGGGGGGAAGTAGCCCAAAGACTGGTTGAGGTTTTTTTGGTGCCTCATTCTTTTTTTCCTGGTCCCTCCCCCCCAGTATTTTTTCATTCAGTAAAAACAGATTTTTTTGGGTCACTATTAAACACATATATATTTACAAAATACATGTGTTTTGTACTCTGCAGATGTATCACAGAATTTAGCCTGAGATGGAGTCCATTAACTGAGAACCCTTACAAAAATATCATTATAGTTGGTTTTAACCAATCCTGTGGAGAACAGAAGTCCAAAGAATAACAAGAGAGCCTTGGAGACATACATTCCTCAAATGCAGCTGAAAGCCCACTCCTTGACAAGCAATGTTTGGGAGACGTACAGGCACAAGCATCCTTGGCCAGTCTTGGGCAACAGGGCATTTGTAGACCTGCGGCATCAGACTTCTCAACCCTGCTGCCCAAGGAATTTTTTTTCCCATCTCAGCTTTTATGTCAGTGAAGGAAATTAAGAGTGGCATCAGCATCCTTACACTGAAGAGTGTGCTTCTGGAAGCCGCAAGATTTGGAGGAACTTCCCTTCCTCCTCAGTGTGCCAGCCTTTGGCGGAACCTGCAGAAAGCAACAGCCAGACAACACACTTACTTCCTTTCTGCCCCCTGACCATAGGTGCATCACTTGTAGAAGGCTCCTATAACTCTTAAGCTTAGTTTTCATTGGGACACTAATGGCTCAGGGTTCCAGAAATCTCAAGGCTTTAACCAGGATACACTGATCCGAAAGGGTAGCTGGATGTCCTGCTATCAACTTGAGTATTCATCTATTCTACATCTTACAAGCACATCAGTGTTTAGCAACTGAGCTTTTGGATGCTTAATAATTTTATGAAGAGCCCTTCTGAGCCCAGAAGCAACAATAATGGAGGATCAGCATTAGTTTCTTTGAGGGAAGGCAAAAGGAGAGCAAGATATATTCTTGTACATTTATTATGCATATTTTGGGGAGTTATACAACTTTAGTTTTGCAAAGCAATTTTCTGACTTTCACTGACAAACAAATCTGATCTGAAAAATCTTACATCAGCAGGGTTGGTTTGCAGATGTTATTTGCACCATTTATTTATCAAAAATAACTAGAAAATGTTTTTAAAACATCATTCCAGACTGTACAAATAGGAATGTGACATGGGCTGTCTGTTTTACTTATACTGTTTTACTGCTTCATATTCTGAGCAAACAGAGAGGCTATTTTCCCCAGGGGTTCAGGAGGGCATACTATTTCATTTCTTCAGAAAATTGTTTCTCTGGATTTCAATCTTTTTAGCTAGATATGACAAAATAGAGTATTAAGAACACTTATGCTTTTTATCAGCTCTATTTTCAAAGCATAAATAATAGATCAGTATACATTTAAGTCAGGTGACCAAGTCTTATTTCAGAAATCAAATAAGCATTTTGCAATTTTTAAATGATGCTGTACATTTTCACTACAGTATCATTATGCCTTTAAAATGTTTTCAAAAGACCAATTTATAAGCATGGAGCGATTTTGAAGATATTTCACTAGTGCTAATAATACCTCACTCAGGTGGCATTCAATTTTCTGAATCCTTGGGTTAATGAGGCAAATAAATCAAAATTAAATTGGCCTTGGAAAAAAAAAAAAATCAAACAAAATTGCATCTATCACATCATACATCCTGAGACTCCTTTAGTACTGTTCACAACGGCTAACAATATTCAAGCTCTCAGAACCATTACACTTACTCATAACACAATCTGATTTAAAAATCAGATATATCAGATTTCATGACTAGATTAACATAACACCTTATATCAGGAGTACTCACGAGAAGTTGCACACAGTCTTAGTCAAGTACTCTCCAGGAAGTGTCTCTAAATTTCAGCTGCCTACCTTTATTCAATAATCTAACAAACTTCTTCCAGGAGGATTTCACTATTGCAAACTGGTACATTTTAAGGTAAGCCTTAAAAAGAAAATACATTCTGCAACCAGGCTGTCATTCACCATCTCTTTAAAAAAGCCCCAGCAACACATAGCTGTAGCCGAAGAGCTGAAACAAACAGAAGTCCTAGCATTTTTAAAAAATAAATACTCCTAGTCATATTGCTGTAGTAGAAATGGTGGAAAAAATATTGCCTTCACTCACCTCTCTAAAATATGATAGAAAGGAAATATTTTCCAGATACTACAAGAGGGATTCTACTGTTGGGAAATACCAGTGTTGTCAGTTCTTTAAAAAACTGATAATAATATATGATACAGACAGGAACTAAAGATGCCTAAATTGTTTCCAGAAGTAATAAATTCAGCATGAGCAAACAACAATTAACAAATACTGACATGCAATGACACAGCAGTTGCCATTTTTTTGCTACTGTTACTTGTAGCCCAGCAACGAATGCAGTCAACTACCTGCACAAGGGCATCCTATCCATAGCCCATCCATAAGGAACTTCCTACAAACACAGAGTCCTAGTTGAAAAACAATCTTCCACACTGAGCTGTTGTAACCACCTTCATCTGCTAAGTCAGCAGCATAGACTCAAAATTTCCGTATACACACTATTTCCATTTTTTAATGGGAAATACTGCACAGAAGTAGGTTGGGTATTTTTTCCAAACTAAGTTAGTACTGTTAATATTGAAAATTTAATGAAAATATGCAAAAAAGTTTGAGGGTTTTTTTTTATTTTGAGTGCTTAAGGGCCCAAAGGCCCTTATGTAGCATAAGTTGAAACCAACATGGAACAGCACAAAAGCATGTTTGCACAATTTCCCCAGGCAGTGCCTTCCTTGTGGCTTTGCAAAATAGTTTGTATGGCCAAGAGCTTGATTAGGAGTAATTTATGTGATGATCCAATGTATTTGTTTTGCTTTTCCTCAGAGAATAAATTACAGCACAGAAAGTCAAGAATTTTCTAACTGTTGCTAGAAAAGTAGTGAGAAAATCTGTTAGACAGACCCTTTCATTTTGATGAAACTTTAATCACCAAAGTTTTTAGGCTTATTATCAATCTACAAGTAGTGCATACGTACAGCAAGCAAGCAATCTCCACAGCCAGGAGTCTGAAAGAGAAAGCTACTCTAGAGAAAGCACTCAACTTTCATCTCATGGCAGCTTTGAGAGAGATGGGTTCCATTCAGTCCCCATCCCACATCAGTAACATGGCTCACCTGCCTCCTGCACCATGATCCCAGTACAGCCAAACATTACTGGGGACTAGGGGTTCAGATTTTTGACAGCCTAAAGAAAACCATTCAAAAACGTGTTGATTTCACCTCAATAAAAACAAAACAAGCATTTTCCCAGCTCCTGAATTAAAGTTCAGTGCCTAACTCCATCACTCCGACCCTGCTCAGCACCCAGCTGCTGAGGAAGCAGATATTTTAGAAGAACAAGAAGTTCTATTTCAAGTTATTCCTTTGAGTTTTGACTGTGACAGACAGCATTGATAGAAAGTCACTATTCAATGGTTACTCAATTGTTTGCTCAGAACGACACAGTAATTTTATTCTGATTTTTAGTCCACAGAACAGAAGTCACAATTGCTATCAGTCCTCTCAAGGTTTTATGCTCTTTGGCAAGGAGTACTGATTTGTGTTTTCATAGCACCTACAGATAGTGGTTGTGCACTATCATTACCCATATAATTTATAATAACAGGTGAGGAAGAAGGCTTGGAAACTAAATCAAATGTATCTTGATCTGCTCAGGAAAAAGATGAAACATTGCTGGAGCAGCTAAAACAGCCTTTTAAATCAATACATGGTGCAGGTATGAGATACTCTCGTATATTCTGAAAGGCACTTAAAAGCATGGGGCCCCACAGTTCAAGAAGGACAGGGAACTGCTTGAGAGAGTCCAGCACAGAGCCACAAAGATGATTAAGGGAGTGGAGCATCTCCCTTATGAGGAAAGGCTGAGGGAGCTGGGTCTCTTTAGCTTGGAGAAGAGGAGACTGAGGGGAGACCTCATTAATGTTTATAAATATGTTAAGGGCGAATGTCATGAGGATGGAGCCAGGCTCTTCTCAGTGATGTCCAATGGTAGGACAAGGGGCAATGGGTGCAAGCTGGAACACAGGAGGTTCCGCTTAAACTTCAGAAGAAACTTCTTTACAGTGAGGGTGACAGAGCACTGGAACAGGCTGCTCAGGGAGGTTGTGGAGTCTCCTTCTCTGGAGACATTCAAGACCCGCCTGGACGCCTTCCTGTGTGATCTCATTTAGGTTCCTGCTCCAGCAGGGGGATTGGACTAGATGATCTTTCGAGGTCCCCTAACATTCTGTGATTCTGTGAAACTTGCATTATTATCATGCATGTAACAGACTCTTACAAGTATCATCATGGGAGCAACATGAACAGTGATACATCAGCTGCATGCAGGATCAGGCTTTAGCCATAAATCAGGATATGAAACTTAGATTACATTAGAACACAACAAAAAGGGTTAAAGAAATGCTCCCAGAAAGAAGTATCGTAACAGAAGCCAATGGCACAAGACTCCTTTCTACCACTGAACCACTGTTAATTTAAAAGCCAAGATTCATTTGAAAACATTCACCTGTAAATCAAAAAGTCCCTAAAGATTAATTTCTGCATTTACACTATTTGCAAAATATATTTAACTCGGAGGCATCCTTTTTTTCCTGAAATAATTGCTTACAAGATGAGAACTAAAACACAATCTCAAGCGTAGTAAAGGTAATTGCTGCACTTACTGCTCACGTCATGTTGATGTATTACTATGTATCAAAGGTCACAGTTCTGTACTCATACATTATCAAATTTGAAAGAGTAATATTCGATTCCGACCAACCTTTAAACTGCCCAGAATGTGTGTGAAAATGGATGTTGCGCTAACTTGTGTTTTTAAAAAAATGAACCCATGTTTTGGAAGCTGAGGGGTCAATCAAGGCAGACTGACAGGGTTAGGTGTCACTTCTGTGCATCTAATACTCTCTTAGATTATCAATGAGGTGCAGGACACCAATCACAACCTAAAGCAGCTGTACTAATGAAAATGAAACAGTCTGGAAAAATTAAGTAATACAGGCCTGTGACACTGGGCAGTACCTTGTGGACAATAATGCAGGAATAAGGACATAAATCACCATTTAGATACAATAAAACCTGTAATACACACCCTGAAATGTGTATGTCTACCACACCAGGCAAAAATCAGCATCCTCACAAGCTCACAGTCCACTCTGAAGCTGACACACAATTTTTTTATACTGAGTGAAGGAAGGTTTTCCATGCCTCTACTTCACTGCGCACACAAAATGCTGTAGTCGTATGCCAGCCTGACCTTTGAGGGTGGGTAGCTGGCTGCTCATGCCATGAGCCAGGAGTTCTCACAATTGCTTGGAACACAGATAAATGGGTCTTATCAGAACCTACTCAACCTTGAACAACTTTCTTTTCCTACATATGCCAGTCCAATTGGGGGATGGGGGCTGCACAGAAAAGCAGGGGCACCCTCATCTTTGTTTTGATAACATATGAGGTCCTTCAAAAAAAAAAGTAATGATAAATCTATGAAACCCAAGTTGATTTGAGTGCAGCCAGCACAGAATGAACTACTAAACAGAATTATGACCTTAAAACCATAAATCACTACTATGCAAAGAGCAATCTGACTCATCCCGGCCATCATCATAATCAGATGAATATTCAATAGCTTTTTCAGAATCAGCTTTTTCCTCAAAAAGTTACATACACAGTAAAGGCAGCATATATTCAAATAACAAGCTATATAATTTAATTTCATACTCCTTTATATTTGCTTCATTTGGTAAAATACTAAATTTCAAAAGGGGAGCACAAGTTCAAATATTTTCTCAATCACAAGCAGAAAAGACAAGACAGACATTTCATGAACTCTATTAGAACCTAAGAATTCACACTAACTAATGTCTTTGCCATTGATTTTAATGGAGTTTCAACTGCAGGTGATATAACTACTGGTGAAGGCCACAGCCAGGATAAAATTATACTTCTGATTAAAGATACTATTTATAGTACATAAACACACATATCCTTTACAAATGCAACAAGGCTATTAGAACAATAAGAACTTAAACTAGAAGTATACAGGATCTCCTGTTTAAATAAAAACTCAATATACAAAAAAATACAAGTTCAAACATTCCTTAAGAAATACCAACTTTCACATTTCTTCTATGTGAAAGTATCTTCTATTCTTCTTCTTTCACATCATTTAAAATAGTTTTCTTAAAATGAATTTTCTTGGTGTTTTTGTAAAATGCTGTTCTTTGTGTGCTGAACAAGTCAAAATTAAGTTTCGTCAACTGAGTAGAACTCCTTGAAGTGATGCAAGGAATTAGAGAGCAGACCATTTCGGGAGAGCTGGAAGGTCTTTGTTGCTTGAGTTTTCTACAAATCCAGCATCTCTATTTTCATTTAGGTAGCAGAATGGAGAGAGAGAGAGAAAGAAAGAATTATTATTTCAATATAAGTTACAAATTTAGAGATGAATTTGAATTTACAAATTGAACACCCAAAATTGCCAGATGTCCAGTATCTGCACCCCTTGTTTTCTCCTATATCTGATTATTCCAGGATTTTGCTGCATGTGTTTCTCTCTGGCAGTTGCAATCTCCCTTTTGCAAATTATTTTTGTCACACAATAAAAGAAGAATACATGATTTCACAATGGCAAAGGCTTAGGGAACCCTTCTGAAAAACATTAGTATTTGCTTACTGAGAAACCAAGCAGTACAACACTAGGTACATACAGAGGCAATCCTGAAGTAGGTTTATTCCCACAGTAACTACAGTAAGAAATAACCAGTATTACAAGAATCTGTCAGGAGCCTCCCCTTCTATGCAAAATTAAGACATGATCAAATTGATTTTATGCAACCTTGAAAGGGTTATATTATGATTCAGTACTTTAGATTTTGCACTGTTGACAAGTTGGATAATCTATCAAGAATCTTAGAAGTGTGTGTTTTAATCTCAAAACCCCATGGTTTGGGAGCAAATTATTGTATAATCAATGTTTCATTTTAAAACCCTTCTCTCTATCCTGCCCGTCATACACCTCTCTAGGTCTTATTCTTGCAGAGAAAAGATTGAACGTGACCTGACAGGACCCCAGAGAGGTTCACAAATCAAAACCTATGGTGAAGACAAATTCCTTGAGACTCACAATCTTAAGGGACAACTCAAATTACTTTTCTTTTTTTTTTTTTTTTTTTTTAATATGCTGGAGAGTAGCGGTTCCTACTGTCATATGCTATTATAACTTATTCTATTTGTAAAGAGCAAGTGTTAAGAAATTCCCACCTACTCAGTATACCATTCCTTTCCTCCAAAGAGTCAGAATCCAGAGTGTGAAGTACACTTAATTTCAGACTACCAAATACAATCTCAAGTATGGCACACTTCTGATGGAAGTTCGGTTTGTTCTCTTCCAGAAGCTTTGGTGCTACAATGCACCAAGACCTGGAAGTCAACAGCCCTATGCCAATCAGCCTCCTACAAACATTAGCATTAGAAGAGACAGTTGTAATTCCTCACCTTCATCATTCTCCACAAACTTGAGATGTGTGAACTCTGCCTAAAGACCGCTAACTGCAAGAGCACTGCCACAGATCAGTAATTAACAGTTTCAGAAACAATTTCCTCTTAGTGAATCAAAACTTTGTCAACAGCCAAAAATCTCCTCCATAAACTGTCACACAAATCCTGTCATTTAATACATTCCTAAGCAAAAACAGGGAAGGTGCACACCATCAGAAAGAATCCATTGGTCACAGAGTAATCTCCTATTGCCCTGTCGTTCTCAAACTCCATTTTAAACACCTGCAAGCCTATCTGTACAAATTATTCAGAACTTTCAAACTTCTAGTCTGAGTTTATTCACCGAAAACTTACTTTCCTCTTAGTGTTTATGGACTTGAGGTATTTGTAACCTTGTTTTAAATTAGCTTGTATTAGGGATGTGTCTTCTATAGAGTCTCCTATACACTACAAACATATATGTGAGACTTCAGAGGCTTGCTACACCGGAAATCTGGTCAGGTTTGTATTTATCAATTCAAAAGTAACTGAAAGGTATGGTGCTGAGTTTTGAGGCACTTTTAACCATGTGATTGGACAGGAAAGAACATCTTAAGAGATATTAGGCAAAAAAAAACAATCCACGAGACATGCAAGGAAATAAGGGTCTAAAGATTTTGCTTGAGAACACTCAGTGAACTAGTCAAATGATTATTTGCCAACAAAGATGCAAAATGAATCTTCAAGTTGGTTGATCTAGTGAAGCATTCACAGAGAGGTCATTCCTTACCCCATGCACAGTCTTCCTCATTGTGGCAGACCTAACAAAACCTCACTCCCACAGCAGCTTATTTAGAACTTCCTTTATATCCAAGTACTCTTGTACTGAAAATGTTCAGACTTTATAAAAATCAAGACTTTTGAAGTTTTTAATAGCAGACAACTATTGAATAATGAAGTTTCCTCTAGCCTACTCACTCATCCATCATGACAGATCCACAAGTGCATAAATATTGCTAAGTTCAGAACCATGCACCAGAGAAGTGTTTCTCCTAGCCTTTGAAGGTTAATAAGGTTATAAAAATTAAATACTGCTACAGTTTCACTAATCCTAGTAAAATAATATAAAATAATTTAAGTTTTTTTGTTTAAATAAATTAATTATAAAAAGCAAACAAGTTTATCCAATGATTCATTCTCAATTGCTTATTATTTCTGACATAAGAACACGATATTAATCTGGGGTGTGTACTGCCACGTAGTAATAGCCAAACACTGCTACTTTTTCTGCAAAATCTTTTCAAGCTCTTCTTCATGTCTTGATTAAGACCTTGTTCTGACAGACAAAACCACTCTCCCTTCCCCTCCACTCCCTAATCTGTTTCATTGTCATTCTTTTCTTTAGATCCATTGGCTTCTACTTATGCACCACATGGGGTTCAACCTTCTTGTTTTTGACTTCAAGGCAACCATACACACTCCTAGGTAAATGATTTTGATAACCTCTAGACCAGTCCATAAATTGCCAGCTTCCACATGATCTTTTTTTGCCTTTCCTTGTGAGCTTCTGCTTTTCCTGTGTGTAAGCTGAACACCTTCCTTGACACAAACCATCTTCACACAAATGTTCCACTAAATGATCTACTTCTGTCAAAATGTCCAAGGGTAATTAATTGTGTTTTCCTTTAGCATAAGTCTTAGAATTTGAAGTAGCATTCCCTCATTTCCCTGTTCTGTAGGCATCTTAGTAAAACTTAAATTTGACCAACTGACTCATTTCAATTTATTTAGAACTAGAACACTCATTTGTCTTTCAAGACAGATTTTACATAGCCCAGATAATTCCTCCCTAATATATAAACTATGTTTGAATAAAAGGAGGTCTCTGCAATTACTCACAATATTTCAGAAGCAATAAAAACACAGCACCAACAAGCTTGCCAAGTATTACTTTACTACCCCACTCAATTTTGCTTTTCATCCAGGCCACAGGAAGAAAGGGGGCTTGTATAACATCTCTCAGAAGTGACATTTTCTTAGGACTAGGCTTTCAGGTACTTTTGAAAAAATTAAGATTCAAGTACCTACTAGGAAGTCGGAAGACAACAAAACATGGAACCATAGTATTTGTTATATTTTTCCCCACTGCTTTCTTCCATCTCCTCATCATTTGAAAGTCAGTCCATACTTTTTTTGCTCCACACACTCCTACTTACAAGTTTTTTGTTGTTACAGAGACATGCTTAAGTGCAGCTACTGCTGTTCACTGACAGGTATTTTTGGATTTTGATCTAGTTCCTGTTGGAGAGGCATCTTTCACTATTACCACACTTGCAGTAGACAGAAGTCAAGAAGCAACTGCTGCAGAAACAGAATCCTCTTCTCACATGGTTATCAGTACTGGGGCACACATACTTGGCAGGAGTAACATGTGAATGCTTACTGTAAATTGAGGAAAGCCCAGCGTCTATTACTATCATATGCATCTCCCTGAGCCTGAAATCACTTACAGATTAATTAACCCTCTACCCTCATTTCCTATAGCCACTTTAAAACACTGAAAAATTAGAAAGATAAAAATAGATCTTTATCTACCAAAATACCAGGACATTCTAAACATCTTTTTCAAGCCTTCTGAAACAATTAATGGGAATGACTTTTTTTAGTATTAAAATCTTTTAGGAAAACTCTACCATGTGCTTAAAACTCATTTATTCTTCCCCTCCTCAAAAATTCCAAGTAGTTTTAGGTCTCACAGCTAGGTTTTCACATTTTAACAAGTATTTGCTTTCACATCAGGTTGACTGCCCCTATTTGACCCTTCAGTGACACATTAAACAGAAAGTATCAGTCATTCCTGTGGCAAGTTGCTAATGTCACATTTAAGAGTGTTGTGAGAAATAACACTTCCCAACCCCCCACCCCATATCAGATACTGAGCCTCCTTTTTAAAAAAAAAATTCAGATTCCCAACAACCTAAGAAGCATCAGTTTCCTTTACAAAAGCATGACATCTGAAAATAGACATCTTCCAGGCTAATGAAAAAAATTTAATATATAACTCCAATATCAACATATTATTTCCTCAATCAATTCAACAGATATATGCATTACAGCTCAGTGGTTGCTTGTCAAGGGAAGGACCTAGAATTATTCTACAAAAAGCCTGAAACTTAAGATACAAATTTTTAAAAGGAAATAATACATGGGCCTAGAGTAATCTTAACTTCTGAAGTGACAGTAATTCACGCATTCATATCCCATATGAGGGACCATGACAAATTTTACTTTATTTTAGTGTTTATAGCATAAGTATATCCAACAACTTAATGTGCTGAATTACTGAAGTATTATGTGATTTTTTTTTTTCCCCCTCTCCAAATAAATCAGCCTTTAAACAGATAAATTTTTGAGGTACAAAATGTAGTGTAGAGATTAACATCTGAAAGTCTTACAAAATAATAAATAAGCTTGTTTCCTTTCAGGCAAAGTTATTTCTATTTTAAAGAAATTCTGGAATATAAAATACATTCTCTTAAAGAATGCATTCCCCTATCATTTCGTACCCAATACTTTTCTCATACCATAAGGCATGTTTGGAAAAGGGACCATTTTCTTTGTGATCCCAACTAAGATAGTCATGCATATGATGGTTACCTGTTTTTACTAATTGTTTATATAAATACAGCCAAACACCTACAGCACTCCTTTAATCACATGTCTACATTCTGTCTATTAAGAATACTAATTAAAATATGAATTGCAATTTAGTTAGTGAACCAGAAAAAAATTTCCTCATTTATCTAAATACAGACCAAACTTTATTCTGACTGATGTAAGGGTGGAGCTTAGCTAACCCCAAAGAATCAGAAAATAAAGCATATATTTGGAAAAGAAAATTAATCATTGCTGTTCACATAATAATTACATCTCATATAAGGACATGGATACTAAGGTAACATTTATAAACGTTTTTCTTGTAGAGGGCTTTTGAGCTACTAAAATTTAGCTTTTTGCTGCCTTTACACTCTAAAATCAGTTGCTGGTGGTACCTTACTCCCAGGCACCAGAAAAATTCTAGTCCAAGTTCCCAACCGTTATATTTAACAGGAAACGTATAACAAGTATCCTTAGCTTCAAGAGCTATACAATAAAAAAAGTAGAGTTTCAGTAATCCAGCAGCAAATATTCATTGTAATTTTTAAAATAAATTGTATCAACAGACTTTAGGCACAGTTAGGAAAGTCTTTTGGCAAACGCATATACACTTCTATTGATCAGGGATCTACTTCTATTCTGTCAAGGGCACCTTAGCTACATATAGACACACTCCTTTTAAGGTGTCATATTCCTTCTGAACTTCCATAAAGTAACTGTAGAATAGCTGCATACAGCAGAACAAAAATTCTCTTCAGTTTCAGGAATCACAAATCAAGTATTGCTGCTAGAGGTCTTTATTTTCCTTTAACAAAATACACAAAGGCACAAAATTCACTTATATCTTGTCATTATTATACAGATATAAATAGTGCTTTGTATTCAAGTACAATCGAGTGCAGAGACTTTCTATATTTTATGTAAACACAAAACAGTTTTGTATGTATGTGCCTCTGGTTCATCTGCAATGCAAATACCAAAGCAGATGCCATTTATCTGAGTGCCATTTAACTGAATTCTCTCAAAAAGTTAGACAATGAATAACATTAACACCACTGTAATGACACTTCCATAAGCCTAAGTCAAACGTCGGATGATACTTTAGCTTGTAAACATCTGTGTATTCAAAGTGTACTCAATTCATTTAACAGGGAAGCATTAAAAAGTACCTTAAGTTCACTAGACCAAACTTGCTAGGTCAGTTGCTGCCAGTAATTTTTCTTTATGTGTGACAGCTAAAGAGATGTAAAATTATAGGTCACCCTTAGCAAAGCTTATATTTTTAAGTTTCTAAATATGCAAACTGAACGACAGCTACAACTGTTAGACTTGAACCACCTATACATTCTGTTAACCTATACATTCTGTGTTAACTTAAAGACACATGCTTAATTTACAACACCCATTTTTACACATAGCTTTGACATAATGTGGCAGTTGAGGCATTTTAAGCTCAAGTGAGATTTTTAAGTTGTACCATTAAAAAAAGCTCACCTGAATAGTAACAACAGGCATGAACAAAGCTAAAAACTAGCTACAGAAGGCACTTGAAGTACTTTAATCTGCTTTCATTAAAGATTCTTCACTTTGTTCAACTGAAATAGACTCTGAAATAGCGTCTTCACTTGTTGAAACGTTTTCTGCTTCTTCTTTTTCAACTTCTTCAGCTAGCTTATCATTTAGCTTCTCAGGACTTGGTGCTTTACCATCTGTCTCATTTGTCCCAACGATCTGGGCCGTGTCTTTCTCAGATTCTATGAAAAGAAAAGTGATGAAATAACCATTTCCAGAAATGAAAAGGTAGCTAATATTTTTAAAAAGCAAACATAACAACACTTTGCAATCACACACAGGTTTTGACTAGTCAATGCAAGAAGTTCTCAACTGCTAAGAACTATTTTATTTTTCTAACAAGTAGGTCACAGGTAAAGTCTGTAAAGTTTGAGAAAAATGAAAATACTATGGAAGAGTTCAAATCCCACTATGAAAATATTATGTATTATTTGTCTATGTTCACCCTCAACAGAATCTTTTTAATCTTGTTCATTAATGTGAAACAGGATCAGAAACAAGACATGATGGTAATTCAGCTTCCTTGTCCTTGGTAACCAAAGTTTTACCAATTGTATAGCTTTTTCTGTAAGAGTTCAATCTGTACACAGAACCTACACGTTATATTTGGTGGAAACTAGTTTAAACACAAAGAGACAGATAACCAGGAAAAAATAGAATAATCTAGTTCTCACATCTCTAAACAGTCAATGCAAATTACTGTGTATTCTCAATCTTCCCACAGGAACTGTAGAAAGGATATACAGGATATTCACTCCCTCTCTGGGATGGGAGTTTCTTTGCTAATAGACATATTATGAAGACCAGCCATAAATATTCATTGTAAGTACTACCTCTAAAGAAGTAACTTCTAGCTTCACAACAGGATTTCAGTAGCACATGAGAAATAGGAGACAGTCATATTTTGAAGCACCGAAAAACTGTAAGTGTTGCACTAAATGACACAAAGGTACTGCAGAATTATACTACTGATGTCATTATATATAGATTAGTATTAGTCAATGCTATACAGCATTAATGTATACCATGAAGGCAAACAGTTTGCAAAACTGAAGCAAAGTTACAGCTCAAAAATGTTAACTTTATCAGATGTTTGTAATTTCATATTTATCAAAACATGTTAGGTGTCTGAAAGTAATGGGACTACTTTAGGCTGATATTCAGAGAACTCAAGCAGGGCTGAAAGTTTTAGAACTATTGCTCTGGCATCTCCGGTCACAACTGACAAGATCTGGTGCACACCCCTGTTCAGCAGATCTGGTACAACAGCGGTCTGTCACCAAGAACTCAAGACCCCTCTTCCCACCCACAGCTCCATCTAGCTAGTTCCAGGCTCCACTTCAGACTGCCCAGTGCAGCCCAGCTTCTCTATTTCTTCCTTTAACTTGATCTTCCATATTAGCAAGTTTGCAGCCAACTTATCTCCTGATTCAGTTCCCTTCCCTGCTTTCTCAATCACAGGCTGCTCAACACCTGCCCTGTCTTCTTGTTCCAAAATTTCTCTGGAGCCATCTGTCAGATGGTCAATCCTCATACATCTGCCCAAGCAAATTAATGTTCCCAGTTTCTTTCCTGACTATCCCACTCTCTCTTCCTGCTCTTCAATTCCATCTTGACCCCATCCCAGCCTGTACTCAATCTTTATCTCCAAACTGTCAGTTTTCTTTCTGTCTCATCTCTGCATTTTTTTTTCTTCAGCCTCAAATTCTATGAATAAGTTTGTGCCTTTTCCTGCTACAATCCCTCCACACTTGAGTTACATTCCTTCTTTAACGCTGCTGTTCAGGCTGGAGTCAAAGAAAGTATAGGATGTGAGGAAGAGAACTCATTTGTAGCATAGCTCAACCATTACTCAGTTAAAGAGTTTCAGTCCTGCAGCCCTCAACTGAATGATGCTTAGCATTCTGCAGAATTGACTTGTTCTTAGTCTGATCAAGGTAAAGAGACTATTCATGCAGTCTGATCAGGAGGATACCAAATATCTACAACATGTTTGAAGACAGCGCCAGGGACAATTAGCCACTAGTAAAAGCTTCTAATGGAAAGGAGAAAACTTGAGTCATGCTCTAACCATCTATATTAAAAGGAACAGGAGAAGGATGCTGCTTTCATTTTTGTATTCTAAAAGGTATGGAGATTCTGCTTCTCTAATAAAAAATTATCAGGTATTAGATGACTTTTCCCTTTACCTTGCTCTTGATTAAACTTAGTGAAACTCTCCAGAACATACGGCTAAAACAAAAACTTACATGGAAAATTTTGGTCTAATAATAAGTCTGACAAAGTTATAAGGAATCAAATTGTAGGTCCTTTAAAAGAGTAGTCAGGGCAATCATAGTAAGTGGTGCTACTAACTCCAACTATAAACACAACTAATCTTAAACACGTGCACTGATTCAATTTTAAATACAACGATTAATGGAAAGCTTGCCTAAAGTCAGCTTGATCTCAATATTGCATTATTTAAGTTATTGTAAGAGCAGTAGCTAACAAGAGAAAGCTCTGACCATAAACTTTAAAAGATGACAAAAGAAAATGTGTCCTTGATAATTAATACTTAATCCACAATTTAACTGATTAATGTAGCTACACATACATGATCTCAACAGCAAACAGCCCTATGTTGGCCTGAGGCAAATTTCAGAGCTGTATCAATGCAACTTTAAAAAACCTGCTCCTGGCTACAGCAGTTCCTCTTTTCCGCCAACACTCCTGCTTAATGCTTAGTACTTAGAAAGTATATATACTGCACATTGTAACGAGTCAGCTATGCCTCTTCTTGTTGCAGAGAATATTTCATTGTGTAACCAGAAAAATCACAATACTGCTTCACTATTAAGTATAAGATATGCAGGAATTCATAAAAATTCCTGTTATGCAGGAATTCATTAAAAAGGGTATAAAATAATTGCACTAAAATGTAGCTACTTTACTTGTACTTTCAAGACCTTTTAGACAAGCTATCTTCACTATTGCAGCTCCCCATTAGGACAGACTTTCAAACAGTGCCATGTATCTGAAATATCTTTAAGGAACATGTGCTGCACAGTAGTCTGTGTCCCTGGCTTTGATATCACAGAAAGCTGTTGTGAAGCCTTTGAAAAAGACAACTGATAATAGCATAGCATTTGATTCCATGTACCCTTTATTTTCTAGTAAAAAGGCAAGCTAAATTGTTCAGCAAAACTGAACTGTGGTACACTGGAAACAGAATACATTTTTAAACTAAAATAACTTGTTTACAAGTTATTAAACTCAAGGTGAGTTGACCCATGTCTGCTTGAGAAATCATTGTATTCTAGCTATATTATCTGAACTAAGGAAAGAGCACAGTAGGCAGAAACTCTCATCTTTGAAAAGAAATAATGGATTACAAAAAAATATAGAAGGCTCATGCTGTCCTATGAAAGCAGAGCATATTTGGTAAGATGTTAAGCCAAATCTCTGAACCAGAAAATGCTTCCAGTCAATTTAAAAAAATAAAAAATAAATAAAAAAATAAAATAAAAAAAAAATAACCCACTAAACTCAGACCACTCTGAACAGAACAAATACTCAAGCTTATTTCTTAGACCTTTACCATTTACCAGTTTTATTCCTAGGTAAAGTTCCTGCTCCACCCATGACATTTGTGCACAGTCAAGCTCTAATTCTGGCTGAGCTAAAAAAAATTAGCACTCACTTGAAGCAGCATTATTTATGAAGGACAGCATTACTGTAAACCCTTCTGTTGAACAACAAACCAAGTTTCTGCATCTGCCTTTTAAATGGAAGTCCCTCTCAAACATACTAGCAGTTGTTATATTCCAAGCATCCGTAAAAGCGACAGAGTATTAAATCATCATAAGATATTTCATCAAGATGGTCAAGGAATTCCTTCAATCTGGAGACAACATCTGAATCAAGAATGCAGCATAACAGTTCCAAATATAGGCAGGGGTCAAGCGGATAAAAGTGTTTCCTGTTGGTATTTGCAATATGATCCAAACATTAATACTTTTAAGAGAAGTACATAAAAGAACTGATTAGCCTTTGATGAAAGAAAATTCAAGATCAAGCATTTAAGAAAAAGGTAAGAAAAGAACTGAAGTATATTGCTTCATTCTGGTATTAAAATTTCCCAAGTTAGTCTGCTGAACACAGAAGCACGACGTCTGTGCCAGTAATCTGCATCGGATTGACAGCTGATGACTTCACATTTCCAGAGGACTGAAAAATCCAAGGTTCACTGCCAACAGCACTCCCCATAACCATTCTTCAGATCTCTTATCCACAGGAGTTGCATGTAACATGCTTCTCACTGTGTGAGCACACAACTGATACAGAGATTCAGCTCATTTTACTCATTAGTAAAAGTAGCTGACTGGTAAAAAAAAAAATATTTATAGCACTTCTGTATCACATTAGCTTGCAGATTCTTTGAGCTATACAGTTAGGGTTTAAATGAGTTACAGATAAAAGCTGGATCTCCCTGTGTTCTCAACGTTGTGGAGAAGTTGGTTTCCTGATGTGAATGTTTGTCTACATCTGTAAGTGAAGATTTTCTCTATTCTTGCTATGACAGCAGTTGTATTACTGCAGTGAACAAAAACCTTCCTCAGAGCTATACATCAATGATAGCTTCACAACTTAAACTTAAGATCACGGAATATGTTCATTTATTAATAAAGCCTGACTGCCTGTGAGCAGTTATGTTTCAAATTAGGGTACTGATGGAAAATTTGATTTACGGAAAATTCTATTTTCTCACTCATAATAGATGGCAAGTCGCATGCAGTTAATGCACAGTGACAAACTGATAGGGTAGAAGACCCAGTAATAAATTAAGTCTTTTCTACAAGAATCATCTAACTTTAAAAGTAGCGAAGCTACTAACCCATCCTCCACTCACTGAAAAGATTATTAGATCATTTGAGGGCAAAGATTATATTTGCATCATCTGAGTTTCATGCACCTGATTTCAGTCTTACTTTCACGTTAGTAATAGTATTTTCAGTGAAGTAAGAGCACACTACAGCACAGGAAAAGAAACCAACCAAGTTTTCCCCATAATGCACCCACATCAGACCAAACCCAGAGATGGCTACAGTTAGATATGACTTCCCTACTCGTCTCATGAAGCCTTCTCATGACAGAAAGTAAAGGCCAATGCCATTTTGTAGTCGCTGTTAAAGATAAACAAACAGAAACTTTCTTTCTGTTATGCTGACACTTTCCCACAATTGGTGTGTTTCTAGCCTGAATCTCAGGGCTGGACGTTATTCAATAGCTTCACCCCATGATCCCTGTTTAAACTAATGTAAAATCCCATCAAGTACTCAATAGCATATCTAACTGGAGATTCCCTGGTTTGAAATTAGAATTTCTAGAGTTTTTTAAAACACTGCATCTTCCTGTTGGCTGTACACCAGATGCCTACTGTATCTGCAGACTATAAAATGCCTCAAAAGGAACTATGTTAAATTAAAATTGACAGTTTCTCTTTGAACTCCCTGATTTTAAACAAGGCAGTTTTACTAGATTTTCCTGCCCCGAGGAAACCAGCAAAAGGAACAAAGGCAGAAATTCCAACACACCTCAATCAAATGACCTGTTGAATACAGTGAAAGTTAACCACTTCAGGACATACTGCCTTCTTAACTATTTCTATAATTTACTATAGTGCTATTTTCTATCTGTTTATCTGTAACTTTAGAGTGAAAAATTATTTATTATGCCATGATTTGCATTAAACATATTGCCTAATATGAAGAAATTGTAGGGTTCAGGACAGAAGACAATAGTATCAACAAGCTAAGCTAGAAGCAGGGACAAGAAAAACTGAAAGAAATACAAACCACACACATAATGAAGGCAGAATAGAATAGACCAGACTATTTCAGTTAGAAGAGACAGCAACAATCATCCAGTTCCGGTCCAACTGCCTGACCAATTCAGGGCTGACCAAAAGTTAAAGCATGTTATTAAGGGTATTGTCCAAACGCCTCAAACATTGACAGGCTTGGGGCATTGACCACCTCTCTAGGAAGCCTGCTCCAGTGTTTAAGTTCTTCAGTTGTTCTTATTCCTATAAAAAAAAAATCTTATCCAGACAGGGAGCTAGATGACAGGGGAGAATTTCATTAGACATTTTAAAAAGAGCAGACTTCATGAGATTAGCACATACCTTCTGTCTGTTGAGTCTCCTGGGGCTTTTTCTCTCCAGGTTCTAGAGGCTCAGTTTCAGATCGCAATTCTGTAGATTGCTTTTTTTCAAAACTGAAGTCTGGAAGTCGTGGAGCCTGAGGTTTAGTTTTCCTTGCAGGATTCAGGAAAAAGCAGTAGGCACACCTAAATGCTACACAAAATCACATCCAATAAGTAGCCTCACTAATTAATTTCACATTTCATCTTTACTCCTACACTATATTCTGACTGTTCAAAATACTAAAAATAGAGAATTAGGTAAGTGACTGAGTATGAGAGTACCTCCATCAAATTTACACAAGCTGTTCCATATAGCTCCATTTTTAAATTCAGTCTACATTTTGTTCTTAAAAACCTGTTTACTTTCAGCTCTGCTGCACTTATGAGTGCTGCCCACCACTGTGAAAGATTCAAACACAATGAACAAAATAATGCAATTCGGTACCACAAGATGTTGCCATATGGTGGTGTTCTATTCTTTCCTACAAAAGAATTAAGTTGGCAGATAATTTTTTTCCCTTAAGACACCACTTTCCTCACCCTTTGAGTAAAGGGATGCTATGTACTCTGCAAAGTATGTCTCACTCTGCTTTCTGCTCCAGTGGTGCCTAATTAAGAAAAGGCAGTTTTTTGTTCTGGAGAAGTACTGGATACCACTTAATAGTTAAACAAGTATTTCCTCAACCAAGACAAGGGGGGAAGTGTCAATTTCTTGCACAGTTGAATTGTGAACTCACTTGAGCTATGATGACATACAGACTACGTACCATAGGAAACGTTCAGCTTATTCTTATAATGCTGTATATTTACTCATAAAATTAAGCAAAACAAAATGAAACAGAACATTCATCTAAGATTTCCTCATTTCTTAAGCATCAGGCTTACCTTCTACTTGTGATAGAAAGGAGACAAAATAAAACATCTGTGTTCAATAAAGACCTATGTCTGTCTTAAGTTACTGTCAGCCATAAATTCACATATAGCCCCCTAGGGCTTGTTCCCACTCCTTTTCCAATACCTCCCCAAGACCTTCTTGCCAAAGCAAGATTTTGTTTAAGTTCTGGTAAAAGAGGCACACTTCAATGTCAGATAGTTTCTCAGTATAAAACCCTTCTGAGAACCAGTCATAGCCAGTAGCAATTCTCAGGGATGCACTAGAAGAAGCTTATTTCTACTGAATAGTTTTCTACACATAAAATCCTTAGCCTGAAGGTTGCAATAAAGTACTTTTCTAAGTCTTGAAGTTAATCTTCAGACACAGAGTAGTAAGTTACCATAAAACTGTTCCTGTATGAAGTGGTACTTCACAGTGTCAGTTACGTATTTAACTGAAACCAAAATGAAGTATGACATATGTTAGTTATGAAACAAAAGCTAACTACTAAAGAGTCTACCAGATAATAGCTCTTACCTATGTATTCAAACTCCTCCTTCAAAGCCATACCATTGTGAGAAAAACATTGCTGGCATATAAGGGCATACCTAGAAAACATTAATAAGATGTAATTACACACCTTTAAGTAATAACACACTGAAGTGAGATGCATTTTTCTTCAGATATTGACTAATATCTTAGATATTTACTCTTAAAAAGGTAACTTCCACAGTGAAATTATTATCCTTTAAAGCAAATTAAATCTGTATATTAAATAATAGTTTTTAAAGTTGGTTTTAAAACAGCAATATATTCTTATATAATTTAAACCTCATGGTTCAACATTTTTAATATTATCACTGTCAGAAAATAACATTCAAATTAAGTTTAGATTTCACTAGAATACAGACAACATGAAAAGTAACCATGGTTAACCTAGAAGTTCTGATATGTCTGGAGAGTTCTGAAGGCAATCTGAAAGCATTTATAATGGTAATAAAGATTAAGTGCTAAGATATTTTTTAACTCAAAATATAATTCATTCACCCACTTGAACATAGATTTTTCTCTTTGTATCACACAGGTAATACCACCCAAAATGGAAGCTACTTTTGTCAAAATGTTACCATTCTTCCTACAAAGAGATTTCAGGTGAAAGCACCGAGAAGGGGCCATTTCACTATGAAAACTTCAGACAAATTAACTTGCAATTTTTTTAACCTCTGTGTCTAGCTTAAAAAGAAAAAAGGTTAAGAAGCTTCCTATCTCTTAAGCGTTTAGGTATTTCCTTTAGCAACATTTTACCTGTTTTGAGGACCATCACCAACCAAATGTTCAATAACTCTATCCACAACCCCTCTTTCTCGAGGAAGAATAGGTCTTGCTAAAGGAGGGCCTGGAGGATGAAGACCTAGGAAGACACAAACTACGTAAAAACGTTTTCCAACTATATTATTATATATAATCTGATATTTCACTCTGTGTGCTAGTATAATAAAATAATTGCATCTACTTAATATATATGACCATATTTCTAAAGCTGTTATCAAAGAAGTACCCACTGGTTTCTGTGTAATTACTATAGCACATGAGCATGCCCTTAGTGTGCATTCAGTCTACACATTAAACCTGTCCAGCCATTTGGCATTTTGGTAATCCCATGTTTAATGGAAAGTTGGATACTTTCAGATTTGTGCTTACTCAAAGAAGCCAGAAGGCCATTATTAAGACTGTTCACATCCCATGTGTTTAACAAACTACTATCAAAATAAAACTCCACTAAGAACAGGTAACAGTAACAGTTGGTACCACCTTTTTCACCTCTTTACATACGGCAGTTAAAGTAGACCAGTGGCACAAACTTGTCTTTCCACAACGTTTTAAAACACCTGGTCCATTGTACAAAACCATTGCCAGCTGCCAATTTCCATTTATGTAGCTTTGAGTTACGTTTACTTCCCTTTTTAGTCTTAAGATGCTAGGCATAATAAGCAAAACACCATTTGATAAGAAACTAAATCTGAATCATTCATATGTGATGTCTCAAATAACTAAGTATCCAAAACTTCTTCCCAAGGTCACGCTCCTGGCCAAGACACATTTTACACAAGCACGGAGGTATTAAGTTACAGTACTTTCAACAAACAGATACCAGACTGATAGTCTTGAATGTGAGAAAATTAAGTGAGCACTTAGGAAGAAAAAAGAAAAAAAAAATTAAGAGAAGAAAAAAAAAAAAGCCTAAAAACGTATTTCCATAAAACCTTTAGGAATTACATTCAAAAGCCACAAAGCTGGATGTTTTGAGCAGGATAATGAACCAGTCCTTTCAGACCTCTGAAACTGGGACAAAGAGGTCAGCTTCAAGCAACCCAAAGATAAAATTCTGAAATTATGAAATCTGACAGATAAGATTCAGTTTAACCCAATGACAAAATTACTTGTAATAATGCAAAAGTCGTATGCAAGCTCAAGATAGTTAAGTTAGAAAAAAAAAAAAAAAATCACTTAATATTAGCAGGTTTCATACTGAGATAAGCATACGGTAATCTGAACCCATGCAAAAACTGTATTTAATTCTTAGAAGTAAATTCTCAAGGCACAAAAAGGAACCAGTGTTTTCTCAGGGCAAATTCTGTCTTGTAGCTATTCTCTCTATAACCAGTAAAAACAGATATACAAAAGGCATGGCTTAAAAGAAAGGATTTTAGCGGCCACACATTCACCCTTCAATTGTCTTCAATTTGCTGTATGCTTCCAGTATTTTTCTTGGGAAGATATGTTTCACAGAATCCCAATAAACAAAGAGGAAGCTAAAGGGTAAAACAAACTAAACCCACTGTCTAAATATGTAAAAGGGTAAAACAAACTAAAACCATTGTCTGAAGATGCAAAAAGAACTTCTAAAAAATCCAAATAAAGGACTACCAAGAGAGTGGAGTTTGTTAGCAAGCTGAACTAATTCAGAGGGACATTTAATTCAAAGATCATGGGAACAAAACAGAGGACTTCAAGCTTCTGAGAAGACAGATTTAGCTTTCTTGTAGCACCTTAGCTGGGGATAGTACACCAGGACGTGCACAAAATCATAGCTTCCAACACAACTGATACTCTGTCATAAACACATGAACAGAAGGAACATGTAACTCTCAAGTAGAGTATAAACGGGCAAAGACAACACAGCAAGTTTTACTATTTGATAAGCTGAGCCGAGATGGGCTTTAAGTTTAAATATAACATTAAATGCAACTGCCAGCAACTACTACATCAAGCCTTCTTGCATCCCAACAAAGAGGAAGGCAGACAAAA
>NW_010319670.1:294-3531 GCF_000700745.2 Antrostomus carolinensis | reverse complement strand
TGCTGAGGGTGCACTCGATCCCACTGTCCAAATCCTGACTCTCCTTCAGCTTCAAGCCCTAAATATTGCTTCTGCATTTAATATCACTCTTCCTTGGACTTCCACTTTGATAAACATCTCTTCCTAATCTGTATAGAGTTTTCTTCTCTTTCTTTTAGACTTTTTTTCCCCAAGTTCTTGGCCTAATTCCTTGGTTCCTGGATGGTTGGCCAAAGATTTCTCCAGTCTCAGTAGATTCTCTCAGGTAGTATATATCCAGGATAACTACATCTAAAAAAATCTCTCCCATTTGTTTAAACTGGAACAGTGCCAGGGCTATGACATATGGAAAATGGCTGCTGGACAAGCCAGAGGTTGTCTGCAGGAGCCGACAGATGGTCACTGCTGCTGACCTCCACCAGCTCACCATGCACGTCAGTGAAGTAACTGACTTGAAACATCTAACTGATTTTTGGCCTAATGCTGAATTGGTGTTTGATGAACACACACCTTTTAGAAACTTGTCTGGTTGTGATCTACAGGCTAAGAGCTGGTGGAGTCAGTGCTTCATTTATTGGTTTGACTTTTTCAGCCAACAAGAAGAGAAAATGAACAAGTAAATGACAGTTCAATCCTTGCCCCCACCAACTCTATGCCTAATTTATCATTTGAATTTGTCTGGTGTCAGCTTCTAGGCTTAAAACTTTCTCATTGGTTTTTGAGAGATTTGTTATTTTCTTCCTCTGAAGGTACTCAATTAACTCTCTGTTAACTGTTTTTTATAAATTAAGCAGATTGTATTCCCAAAGTGTCTGACTAGGAGCCATTTTTGCCAGTTCTTAAATAACTGTGTGACTTTATTCTGTAATTGCAGCTTTTCAATGTGTGGTTTTTCACTTTAAAACATAAATGTCTGATCTGGATACAGAATTCCAGTTTTGCTGTATAAATGCATAAATCATGAGATAATGAGGAAGAGAGAAGACCTGTATGTCCTTTCCCAACAAGGTAACCCACACCTTCATGGGCCATTCATCTTCATGACTTATCCTCACCTTTCCTAAGAGGTATCTCATGCCCTGTTTGTTGGCTTAAGTAACTTTCATCCATTGCCAAAAACCCCAGGATTCATCCTGTCTCATCTTTGGGGTGCAAATCAGGGTTTGTTACCTTTTCAATAACAAGGGATAGATGCTCATAAAAAGATACTCAGCATTTAATGGGTACCTGGATGGGCTATGTATGTCATCTATACAGAATTCTGTAAGGCCCTTGACACAGTCCTGCACAACATCCCTCTCTCTGAATTGGAGGGATATGGATTTCATGGGTGGACTGTTTGGTGGATGAGGAACTGGTTGGATGATTGCACCCACAGTGTAGTGGTCAACAGCTCAATATCCAGATGGAGATCAGAGACGAGTGGTGTCCCTCAGGGGTTCATACTGTGACCAGTTCTGTTTAATTCAATTACACAGACAGTGGGATTGAGTGCACACTCAGCGTTTGCTGATGACACCAACCTGAGTGGTGCAGTTGACACTCCTGAAGGATGGGATGCCATCCAGATGTACCTGGATAAACTCAAGAAGTGGGCCCATATGAACATCATGAGGTTCAACAAGGCCAAGTGCAAGGTCCTGCACCTGGATCAGGGCAACCCCTGGTATCAATACAGACTGGGGGATGAAGGCATTGAGAGCCGTCTTGCAGAGAAGGACTCAGGGATGCTGGTGGATGAAAAGCTGGACATGTGCCAACAATATACACTCACAGCCCAGGAAGCCAATCATATCCTGGGGCTTCATCAAGAGAAGTGTTGCCAGCAGGTTGAGGGAGATGATTCTGTCCCTCTAGTCTTCTCTGATGACACTCGACCTGCAGTCTGTGTCCAGTTTTGGGGTCCTTAGCACAAGAAAGACAGGGACCTGTTGGAGCAGGTCCAGAGGAGATCACAAAAATGATCAGAGGGATGGAACAACTCTGCTATGAGGACAGACTGAAAGAGCTGAGGTTGTTCAGCCTGGAGAAGAGAAGGCTCTGGGGAGACCTTCTAGCAGCCTTCCAGTACCTGAAGGCAGCCTATAACAAAGATGGGACAAATTTTTTTAGCAGGGTCTGTAGTGATAGGATAAAGGATAATGGTTTTAAAATAAAAGATGAGAGAGGTAGACTAGATATTAGGAAGAAATTCTTTCATGTGAGGGTGGTGAGACACTGGCTCAGGTTGCCCAGAGAGGTGAGAGAAGCCCCACCCCTGGAAATATTCAAGGTGAGGTTGGACTGGGGTCTGAGGAACCTGTTGTAGTTGAAGATGTCCCTGCTTATTGCATTGGGGCTGGACTTTAAAGGTCCCTTCCAATTGAAACCATTCTAAGAATCTGCAATTCTATACCCACTTCTTTCACTGATTGCAGAAATAAATTTAGGTAGCTTTTTTTCCCCCTAGCTGTGTCGATTAGATGTCTATCATATAGTGAATTTTTAATTCTGATCTAAATATTTTTTTGGCCTGAACACCTAACCTAGGTTCCTCATGTTGTTAGTGAGCATAATATTGAACAATTGGTACTGTAATGCCAAACACATGTTTCTTAATCATAAGAAGCTTAAGGAAAACAAGCTGATTAAAGCTTTGCTCCAAAAGACCTTACATTTCACACCATACAGCCACTATCAAGTGTGCAACTAGTGTGTGTAGTTTTATTGGAAGTGTAGATATGGGTGCAATGGAGTCTCCTTGCTAATACTGGTTATTGTAGGACAGGGAGACATGGTGTACACACGGCTTGATGGCTACATAGCCTTTCTAGAAAAGAACTGCTGTTACGTACCTCCCTTCATGTAGTGCTTCTGAGTAATGGTTCACTGTCTATAAATGCCTAAAGGATTTCTAGAGGTCATGGGATGGAGAGGAATGATTAATAACAGCAGTTCATTAAGGCTATGTTTGCATGTCATCATTTATCAGAAGTCTCCAAATGGTAACTGAAGTCTCTAAATGGAAATTGAAATGGGAAGATTAAAAAGGACTTTAGCCAAAAGTTTCATCATGGACTTAAGGGCTTGCAGGATTTCACTGTCAGAAGCATGCTCAAAAGTTCCAGAGAGTTTTTCAGCAATACAAATCACTAGTCATTTCTGGAAGTCCCTTACTGATCTCTTCTTGCCCATAAATAGCACCTCATATCACCACACCTACTGACTCTCTTGAGAAGATGAAACTGACTTTCAGACATGCCTGCAGGTTTCTTTTTT
>NW_010319670.1:0-221 GCF_000700745.2 Antrostomus carolinensis | reverse complement strand
GAAAACTTAAACTTTTCTTGAAAGCACCTATATATTTATAAGTATTTATGCAGAAGAGAGAACTAGCAGAGAGAGTTCTCTACTCCTGAAAGGCAACCATAGATTAGGTTGACCATGGTTACTAACTAGAAGTTCAGTGTTGCATGCAATAATTGAAATCAGCAAGTCAAGAGAAATTCTACTGATTCTACTTGAGAACAGCTCTGAAGAGAAGGACTTGG
>NW_010319669.1:12849-35389 GCF_000700745.2 Antrostomus carolinensis | reverse complement strand
TTTGTCTGCCAGCTAAATTAAACTATCACACCATCCTTGAAGGTTTTTAAGACCAGACTATATGAATGTGTGAACAACCTGGTCTGACCTCAGTTGACTACGCTTTCAGTAGAAGGTTGGACTAGAGACCTCTTGAGTTCCTTTTCATCCTGAATTAGACTATTGGTGCTTGTTGAAACATTTGCTGAGAAGAGTTTGGTTCCATCATGTTTGTAACTATCCTTCAAGTATTTCATTGTCCCTTAGTCTTTTCTTTGACAGTCCAAAGGTCTCTTAACCTTGTCATATGGGCTGTGTGCCCTGAGCATCTTGGTAGAGATCCTTCAGGGTGTTTAGGAGTACCAGTTTTCTTTAGAAACAGAGACAACATGAGAGACAGTAAGCCATATTTTTTTCCCATTGAACTCGTGTCCCATCTGTGTAATCGCCTTTCACCTGTTCACCTTTCTCACAGATGCTTCAATCCTTCCCACAGTAATGCTCAAGAATAAATTTGCATATTCAAGTAATCAATCAAAAATGAGTGAGGTGACTCAAGTGCTTTGGACATAACAATGTGCGAATTTTTCTTAGGCCCAAGCTGAAAAATGAAACAATTTGTAATGCACTATGAATACAAAAGAGAACCAGGGAAACAAAAAAGAGACATGAAAATGAAGACTAAAATAAGAAGCTGGAATTCTGTCTCTGTTCAAATTGATGGCAACATTTAACTGACTTCAGCACAGCCAAAACTTTATCCACTGTTTCCAGAATAATAATTCTCAGAGATCACCCCTAAATTACAAGCCCATATTTTGTGAATAATAAATTGCACTTGATCTTGTCCACTTCTGGTTTTGCTGTTTGATAAGCATTATTGCACATCAGTGTACTAATCTTTCATGTGTTTCTGCTCAAAGGAGAAGAAAAAATACAGTGTGTCTTGGGTGGAAAATAGTATACAGATCATGTTCATCACTTCACCCAGTAAGATATTTCTATGCTAGCGAATCACAAGAGCCCTCAGTGCATCTGTATTTCCCAGGTTATTCCTTTCCTCTGGAGAAGTGCTGTATTTCAGGCATTGACATGAACACCTAGCAAGAAACATGTTGATGTCAGATGTGAGATGTGGACGTGATGTGTATTACAAAATAATTTCTGTTTTAAGAGAGAACAGAAATAATTTTGTGGTGCATGTAGAAAAAGTTGCAACTTCAAAGAGACTCCTCATTTTCAAGGAATAGGCAGAGTAATATCTTAGTGCTGTCATAAAAATTAGTTTGTGCTCTAACTTTAGTGACCCAATAACTTGCACCACCAATATCATTCATCACACTGTCAGAAAGAAAGAACCAAGGAGAAGGGAAATAAAACATCATATTATATTGTAGAGCCAGTATTTGCAGTTGCCAAGGAAGCAGGGTACCCAGCTGATTGGTGTCTAAATATCAGATCATTAAAAATAGTTCAGTTAATAACTTTCATTTTTAAAATAACTTTTTTTTTTTTAGTCTGATTTTTCTAGATAGTGTTGTTTGGGTTTCTCTCCACCTGTTTTAATAAGGAACATTTCAGTTTGGACTCTGGGTGAATTCTGAGAATATTACTTCTCATTTTTGATTAATATCTTAAGATTATTATCTCTCTACACTAAACTTTGCTGAGATGTAATTCCTGACCTGATTTAATATAATGTATCATGTTTCCGTTGTTCCTAAGCCATTTAGGGAAATGCAGCAGATTTAATCTGCTTTTCAATAAAACAAATTGATGCAGTGTCACATGGTATGTTCATTAAACCAGAGAAAATGGGAACAAGCAAAGAAGTTGTATGATAGATAAAAAACTGACCAATGAAATACAGAAAAAAACTGAAATGAGATTTGTCTTCATAGAATAAATTTATTTTCATACTGGTGAAGTTCCTAAAAGGTTAGTCTTGGATCTGATGCTATTTAAATATTTCATTAAGGACTTGGCACAAAAGTGTCAAAGTGATAATTAAATTTATTGATGATATAGAATTGGAAAGCATTTTAAATACGGAATATCATGTGAGGATGACTGAATGTTTCTGAGGACTGGAATAAAACATAAATGGGAGAAAATAAAAAAAAAATCAAAATGCAAGACCAGGCATTGCAGGCTAGACTCTATAGAGTATTCTTATGGTATAGCCTAATCTGTTTACCTTATATTTTAGTTGTATAAAAGCACACAAACTTCTAAAGGTAAAGCTTACATCTATCTGGTCCATGGAGAGAGGTAGATGCCTTTGAAGTCCTTATGAGTTCATAGCTGCTTAATTTAGGTGCTTAACCTCAGACAAATACATCCTCGCACTGGAGATAAATCTTACTACTTCATTATATATCTAAAGTGAAGGTATTAACTAGTTACCTAGGACCATATGGGTTTGACATGTGAGACATACCAGACTGGAATCTAAACCATGAATTAAAAGCCTTGACCTCTCACAGTATACATGATGTATTAGGCAATCCAGAAATTACACTGTTAAGTGAGGAGTCTTCTTAAAATACCCTACACCAAATGCAGAAGTTAGGAAGGGAAGCATGTGAAAATAATGTTCCTTTATATAGCTTAAGCAATTTACTCAGGATCCAGAATCCTCATTGGATTTCCTTTTCAAATTTACAGGCTGAAGAAAGAGTAGGTATCACTTAGCACTATAAGAGTTTAGCAGTAAAGCATTTCCTCCAGCTAATTAAAGATGGGCCAGGATGGACTCAGGTATAGCATGTCCTGAATATTTTTAAAGAGACTGGCAGTCCTGAGATAGGTTGGTTTACACATGCAGATTGCCTATAAAAACTCATATAAGTCAGGAAACTAACTTTCTTACATCAGACTCCTATTCCTCTACTCACAGGCATGGGTAGAGGTTTATCAAGTCTGGAAGTGAGAGATAAGACTGCACACTGTACTTGTAATTTCCTTATTTTTAAGTTGCAATTGAGACTCAGTCTCACCAACTTTTTATCTTTTTCCTGTCCTTGTGCGTATTAAAGGAAAAATGACTGGATTTCTGCAGCAGCAAAAACTATTCAATATAACTTAGCCTAGCTTGTAACACTTCTGCCACAAACAGCGTAGTTAATGTTCTCTAATGTTTTTAAAATGCTATCAAAAGTGAGTCTTTCCCTGTGCAAGGTTCCACACAATTTAATGGAAAACAATTAAAGGAATGTAGTTTTTCAGTTAGTAATACTTTGTTTACTTACCTTCATTGATTATTTGTTTCATGTGCTTTGATTGTTTTTTATAATTTTCCTGTGGGCTTAAAAGATTTATTGATGGTTGTCAGTGTTAGAACACTAATAAGGGCTTGGTTATTGCCTTATTTGTCATTAGGTTGGAGACACCTTCTACAAGGACTCCAGGAAGGACTGCCCAATGTAATTAAGAGTAATAAGATTGGTTTTTTTGATCTCTTGACTGTTTAGATAGATGAGGAAATGTTCATTATTTTGTGAGTCAAGACTCTGTAAAAAATACCATGGAGTGCATGGTTTTCAAAAAGCTTGCAGCAAGTAAAGGTTTTGTATGCTCTGATATGCCAGGACACATCTGCGCTTTTGTGCACACTACTGCACTGCATAGCATGCTTTTTCCCAGGTATGTGGAGCTCTTGAATAACAAAACTGCACCTCTTCAGAACCTGGGCAAGTAATTTGGGATGGTACTACAGACATATAATCTCTTTTTGAGCTGGTTGGGGAATCTACATAGAAAAATGAAGAACTCAATAATTCATAATTCAGATGCTGTCAAATACTTCTATGTGCCTTAATGTCTCACTAGGTCTAGTCCTCTGTCTGTGCCTCAAAGTTCATTACTTATTTTTGTGGCTTAGTCTGTGGCTAGTCCAACCTTGAATAGAAAAACACAATCCAGTGGGAATCAATTAACTTAGAATTATTTAATAATTATTTAGTTTCCAGACTACTCATAAGCCCCATTAACTATCCTTAGCAAAAGCCTTAGAGACTGGAAGGAAAAAGCAAATTTCTACATGAGCCGCTTTCAAACTATAACCTTAAAATAGGAAGTAGATAAAGGAAAGAAGACAAAACACAAATGGGTCAAACTCTTCATTGCCACCATTCTGGAAACAAGAGCTGCCTTTTGTGAGAGGTCTCTACGTGACATATTAGCTGCATTGAGACAGTATGAATAAAATTAAGAAGTCGCTATGGTTCTGACAGCTTTACATTGAAACTTTTTTAGTTCTAGATATATATTGAGGCTTTAAATATCCATTAAAATTATCTGTTTCCTCACATAGCAAAGTAGAAAAGGTATTAAAAAAACCTGCTGCCAGCTTGAATTAATGACTAATCCAATAATGTTCCTGCAACGCCAGGGCAATTAAAATTATTTTTAACATTTTTTAAATTTGTATGTTAAAAACTAACCACATTTTCCTACCTTCATTCCAACCCTCTATTTCCCTTGCAGATAAGCTATACTCCAACCCTCACTTCTTTTTTCCCTGGGAAATAATTATGTATTACCTTTTAAGGCTCTAAATCAGCACTGTAATGATTCAATGAAATGGCTAGCTCATTCCAATAAAATTGCGGTGATAGAATCAGGCTGTAAAGTTGTTAACTATTCCATCCTCACTTCAAATTATATCTATGATCACATGGGCACATCTACGAATGTGCAATTTTAAAACCTTCAAAATCAAAGTTTAATCTACATATATTTAAAAGAAAACTTCCGGCTAACATAAAATATAAAACTGTTTTCCAGAAAGACAGTTTTCATATGCCAAGTCAGAGGATACTTCTGTGCTCTCATGTACTTCAAAGTATTTCTACTAGTCAAAGGTTGTACTAGGAGCAAGAGGAATGGAAGTGATGGGTGTCACACAAACGTTCTCACATCACAGCATGCAATCAGCACCAACAGATGTTTAATTTTTCCTTTAGGATAGAAGTATGTTCATCCCTATTGCAATGAGATGTTACAGGTATGTTGTTAGGTAAGGGCTCTTTTTAGAGTACTTAAGGTGGGAAGTGTCATTATAATTACATCTTCCTTATATCAAAGCAATAGAAATTTATCATGTGCCCTTTAACTCATTTATTAATTAGAGCATTTCTTTTAGGAAGACATTCAGTTTTTAATTCAGTGGGATAAAAAATCTACCACAGTTCTTGTTAAACTCTCTCAGTTGTTAATTGCCTTCAGTAACTGTCTTATTTTGAATTATAATATAAGCATAAATTTCTGGGTTTAGTAAACTATCTCTTTAGACTTTCTTCCTACCTTAAGGTTAGGTATTCTAAATAAAATCTGGAAATTATATTAAAACTCTGATAATCTGTTTGTGAACTATTAAAAAAATATTATTTATAATGACAAGTAGGATTAAAATTTAATCTCTGATATCTTTCCATAAATACTATAAAATTGAATAGTTCCCTGAATGGATTTATTTTTGTGTGAATATCCAGAAACATACAGAGCGCTTTGAAAATATGTGCATATTTTTTTTTAATAAAATAACTAAGAGAGATAGAATTCATGTTAAAGAACACTGCCTACTTTAAAAAACAAAATAAAAAAATAAAACTCCTCCATTATATTTCATGTCTACATATGCCAAAAAGAGTGATGTCTTTTACTATAGATTCTTCACAGATAAGGAAGGTATATTTGGTCTGAAGCTTATGTATCATGATTCTCTAAGGCTATATTTTAAAATGTTGTAAAGCTGTTTAATATTTCACAATCAGTATATCATATACTTCACAGTAAATATATATATTTGGTCTATTCTTAAGGTACTTGGCACTACTTCTTTCATCCATCCTGCACTGTGGATCAATTATGCTTTTCATTTAAGTGAGACTTTTCATTCAGTAAGGCTGCCTGAAAAATATGGATAAACTGTGAAATGGGCACTGCCACATTGTCAGCTTTCTTATAGTCTCACTGAGAGAAGGTTAGAGAAGGTGTTGCCCTTCTAAATGCACTCACTGTCTCCCATTAAATTTTCACCTGCCAGTACTAATTTGCATTTATAACACTGAAGTTCTGTTGGTGCTAGCGTGGTAGAGATAAAATTAAGAACCTGCTTTCAGTTGTCCCCATACAAATGAAGTATAAACTGAAATCTCCAAGCAGTGTTAATTAGTAAGTTCTTCCCTGATACTGCAAAGACAAACTTTGTAAAATTTCACGTTGATGTAATTCTCTGAGTGACATACATGGCTAACCAGATCTAACTTAGATTAAAGTTAGAAACCACAACACAGATAATCTATTTAGGACAAAGTTTTATATCAATATATTAAATAATAGTCTATGCACTTCCTTAAGAATTTATTATACAGGACAAATGCAACATTTCTCACCTAAATATCAAACCAGAGAAAAAATTGAAATTATGGTAATAGTAACTTATGCTATATTTAATAAAAGCTTTTCACCCCTTTGTGTTTGCACTAACTGCTTGAAGAATCTGTGCCAAATTGATGTATTGTTAAATAAGTCACATTTGGGAACATCTGGCATTATTTAAGCTATTTATTTTGTTTATTTTCAGAAAATCTACATATTAGAATAGCTAAGACATTAAAAAAAAGTCATACATGGGATGTAGTGGAAAAATGAAAGTTCTTGCCATCAGTTTGAAACAGGTTTGACATACAGTTGGCTAAATCCAGATTTTCTGTTTCAGGATAAAGATTGACGATTATTTCTGAATCAGAATGGGAAAACAATCTTTTCAGAATTCCTATCAAAATAGGAAAATTCCTATCAGAAATACTAAAAATATTTTGGTCTTCGACAGTCTGATTTTCGAATTATTTGTGATGCCTGAGAGGACTTGTCAGCTCATGTAATCCTTGTCATAGATGTATTAGGTAAATTCTTTTCTCATAGGATGTCACATTCTAGGTCCCTCTAGGTCACATTCCTCTTGTCCTTTATATGCTGTCTGTCTGACAATTCTATGCAGTTGTCCATGGTTTTCTCTCCACTGTTCTCTCAGTCTGTTTTTACCTTATGTGCAATGTTTTCCATAGCAACATGGGCTACTGCTATTGTTTCTGTGGTGATCTGGCTGGACCCAAGCATGCTCAGCTGTACATCCTCACCTCAGGTCATTGACTTCTTTGCTATAGAGGGCTTTCTACTTCACTGGGTGTTCTCCTAACTGTGACAGGGTCTGTCATTTCTCTAGTGAGGTCCAGATGACTTCAGGGGATAAAAATGTTTTTCTAGTTCATCAGACTTTGCTTTGTTACCTGGGAAGATGTTTTGCCGGATCCAACACTAGCAGGTAAGGATCCTTTTCTGTTTGTTTGCCCTTGCCATTGGTTTCTTGGATGTCTTTCCAGAGGATTATGTATGCCTACTGTTATCCATTATGTTTTCAGATTCCCAGATGCTACTGAACTCTGTGAATTCTCCTGCAATGTGTTGCTTTTTTCCTGAGTCAATGTCAGGCATAGGTCAGAACTTGTAAAATCTACCTTTAGCCCCTTTATCACAGTTTTTGCCTTCCGGATAGACTCTCTCTCAGAAATTTGGAAATTAACCTTCTGTCATCCATATTTTTCCTAAGTCCTGATCTAATGTTTTCTAGGTTTATTTGAGAAGTTGGTGAGGCTATTATGTCTTCTGTATTGTTTGCATTCTTCTCATTGTTCAAACATACGCCAAATAAGCTTGCATACCCAGACACTAATCTACTTATGTCCAGGGCAAAATATAGATTTTTCTTAGGTCTGCTTCTAAATCTGCAAGGGCTACCTGCACAGTCCCCTCAGCAACTGGGCATATTTACTCCTTAAGATATGATCATCTATTCAATATCCCTCTCAGTACTTTCATGAGGTAAAGATATGGTAGCAAGTTGATGGAATCAATATTCTGCTTTTCAGAGCTACCCTCTAGAAATCTTGTTTGTGCTGCCTTGCCAACAGTTGTCAGAGGCAAAATATTTTCAGTTAGAGGAATTTTACTTACTTTTTTTTTTCCAATTAGCACAAGCTTTTGATTACTGGTTCAGGTACTGAGAAAAAAAAGGAAAACATACACAATTAAACACTAACAATTTCCTTCCCTCTCCCCAGGCTCAACTGCTCATTGCTGCCAGTTAACATGATTCCAGTCTTCGAGACGTTTCCACATGGCATTAGCCACCATCCAGGAGTCTGTACGTACATATACTGGGGCCAGTGATACTCCTGAACATGTTCCAAGGCTATTTTCAAGGCCATTACTTCTGCAAACTGACTAGAGCCTCCAGTCCCTTTGCAGGTGGCAGCTTCTCCTATGGAGGGATTCCAAGTAGCAGCTCACCACCTCCTGATCCCTGCTGTAATTTTACAAGATCCATCTGTAAACAAACTTCGTTGTTTGTTTTCAGCGCTTAATTCATCATATGCTGGGGCTTCAACAGCCTGAGGAATCTGGTTTGCTCACATTATTGATTTACTGTCTATGGACTAATAACCTCAGCTAATCCCAGTCTGGAATTTGAACTAGTATATGCCTACTGGGTAAAGGCCAGCACACATTTTTGCCACACAGCACTGGTTGCTTTTCCACCAGTAAGTTTTGAATCTTTGAACAAAAAATTCAGGACAGGTAGTCTAGGGTATAACCACAGCAGCTGCTCTGTGCAGAATGGCATGCAGATTGTCCTCCTCTGCAATTTCAACCTCTCACTCCACAGAAATATAGTTATTTTTTGGCTCTTTTGTAGCTCTGACTCCAGAATCCCAACAGCTCACCTCTCATCTCTTGAGGGGCTCATTGCCACAAGCTTCTGCTCTTGTTGCCACAAGCTGTTGCTGTTTCTTGAACTGGTATGTAACAAAAATTTTACATTGCCCTCTTTCTGAATAACTACTAACATCATTGCATGGGCTACCTCCTGCTTGACCTGGTCAAAAACTTGCTATTTCTTTTCTCTCTCAATATGACTCTTTTTTGGAGGTCACTTGATATAAAAGTTTGGTCAATTTGCTGTAATTGAGGATGTGCATACACCAAAATCTGTTAATGATCAAGAAGGCATTCTTGTTATTTGCAGATGGGCATCCAAGGCACTTGCATAAGCAATTTGTTCAGCTGTGATGTCTGTCCATATGGCCCTGACAAACCTAAAAAATGTATTCCTTGAGTGGCCCTTTTAGTTTGGAACATTTAAAGGCAAATCTGGCATTGAAAAAGTAATGATTACCTGTTGACCTTCTATTGGGTGTACAAGGCAAGTTTGGGGAGGGTTGCAGTGGTGGCCTCTGTGAGGAGAGACCAGGGGCTGCTCCATGCCAGACACAGCTGTTTCCTGCTGGCTCTGCAATGAACCCACTGCAGGACACAGCTGAGGAGTGCTGGTGGTGCCTTTGTGAAAACATATTTGAGAAAGGGCAAAACACACCACAGTGGCTGAAGAGGAGGGGAAAATAAAGAGCAAGAAACAACCTTGTGAACACCAAAGCAGAGAACAAGGAGGGGAGGAGGTGCTCCAGGCACTGGAAAAGATATTTCCTTGCAGCCTGTGGAAGAGATCACTTCTTCCTGTCTTCACCTTGGCCCATGGGCTTTTTAATCCTACTTGCTGCCCCTGCCCTGATGAGGAGGCAGACTGAGTGAGCGGCTGTGTGGGCATCTGACTGCAGTCCAAGGTTAACCTACTACATCCTTTACTGAGTACTTCTGGAGTTGTTCTTCCAGTTAATGCATCATCAACGTAATGGAAAAAATTATCTGGAGAGCTGTTGATTTAAGGTTTGGTGGATGATGTCAAGGTGGATGATAGGGCTGTGTCTGCACCTCTGGGTAGCTGGTTCCAGGTACACACCATTTCAGATGAAGGCAGAGCTAGAGGGACTGAAAAAGAGTATTTGTATCATCAGTTGTAGCATACAAGATATATTCTTTGGCTTCTAGCTCATTCAAGAGCTGCAACATGTCTGAAAACACAGTATATAATGGAGATGTGATTTCATTCAAAGCTAACACCTACTGCTGCCATTCTCCAGCAGGCTCTGTACACACCAAACATGGCTGCCATGAGGTGAATGCATCTTTGAGAGGACTCCTTGGTTTTCCAGGTAACCAGTTAATTTTTGTATTTTCCCAGTGGCCCCCTTGCTCAGTTTGATATTGCTCTTGGCAAATTGAGTTGCTAAGAGAACAACAGCTTGGTTTATGTCACAGAATCACATAGAATCACAGACTGGCTGAGGTTGGCAGGGACCTCTGGAGGTCATCTGGTTCAATCTCCCCTGCTCAAGCAAGATCACCTAGAGCTGGTTGCCCAGGACTGTGTCCAGATGGCTTTTGAATATCACCAAGGATGAAGACTCCACAACCTCTCTGGATAACCCATACCAGTGCTCACAGTGAAAAATTGATTCCTTATGCTCAGACAAAACCTCCTGTATTTCAGCTGGGGCTCATTGCTCCTTTTCTTGCCACTGGGCACCACTGAGAAGAGCCTGGCTCCTTCTTTATTCCCTCTATTCAGATATTTGTACACATTGATAGGATCTCCCCTGAGCCTTCTGTTCTCCAGGTTGAACAGTTTCAGCACTCTTAGGCTCCCCTGGCGTGAAAGATGCACCCAGTTCCTCAATAATCTTAGCGGTCCTTTTCTGAACTCTCCAGGATCTCCATCTCTCTCCCATATCTATTGCTGGATATCTCTCCGTATTCAAGCTTTTGAAACCAATGCCTGTTGGGCAAACCAGCCTTGACTTTGAGAATATAGTTTAATTTAATTTATTGACAACTGAAATATTACTTTTATTCAGGTACTGAGAAAAAAAAAAAAACAAACAAAACCATAAACAATTAAACACTTAGGAAATACCTTTCCTCCCCTTTTGCCAAGCTCAGGTTCAGTCAAACACTTCTCTTGCTTCCTTCCTAATGTTGGCTCACCTTATTTTGACAGTCCATCCCGATTCCTCTGTTGATACGATGGACAGTACAAGAGGTTGGTGGGTAGTGCCTAACAATTTTTTTCTGCTATTCCTTGCTTCTTACTTGTTTTGAGTTGCCAACTGTCCCCCAGAGGTATCCCTGCCCCAACTAGGGTCATCCACAGCCACAGTACCTCAGGGATGTCCATGCTATGGTGTGGCTTATCCATGGGCTGCAGTCCTTCACGATTTTACATTGCCTGTCATGGACCATCTCTTTCCAAGAGTGCATCTTCAGTCATGTTCCAAACAACATTTCCTCCATCTTGTTCATTCCAGAGTGGCTGCTGCTGTTTCTTAAATATAGTAGAGCCGTGGCACGGGGGTTCCTCTGGCTGGCTGTGGTTTTGGTGCACAATGAAGCACTCACAACAGTGTCAGAGCCAGTTAGAACTGGCTATGAGCAGCCACCTCATGGCAGTTCATGGTTTAAACCCAAACCAGTCACAACTGCTGCCACTGTACTGAAACCCTGCCAGCTATACCAAATACAACAGTAGAGGTATTTTTGGGAAATACAACATTATGCTTTTAAGACTGAAGATATTTAATAGCCTTCATTGCATTTTATCTTCATTTCAGTTTCTTCATGGAGCTTTTTAAATACTGATAATGTGAATAAATACATTATATTTGTCTTAAAAATTACTTCCAGAAAGTAATTCACAACAAAAAGCACCTTTAAGAATCATTCCTTTAAGTATGCCCTCTTTTACAGTTCCTAAAGACTTACTAGTAGATGCTGCTTCTATCAGTGGTACCTGAAATGTAATTTTAAAGCAGTGTATTGCTGTTCTAGCTTCTGAAGAGGTTATGATTTGATTTCTTTCTTCAAATGCTGCCCCTTGCTCTCCGTTTCGATGTCACATCATTATATACAAAGCTTCTCAAGAGTTCATGGTATTCTGAAGCTAAGGTAGTTAAGATAATTAACCACCTCTAAAAATTGCTGGAGTAATTTCTCATTCATTACTCTGGGTTTCCTTTACTTTTCTCAATGTTTAAGACAAAGCAGGAGACCACCACCTGTCAAGAAATGAAGACTGGAGTAATTTCACTGAATATTCAATTTATCTGCTTTCTGCTTACTATTCTTCTAGTATCTCTACAGGGATAGCTATTTCCTTGATATATTTTTTTCTCACCTAATAAATGAATGTATTGGAAATAATTTTAATACAATTGGGTATCACTCTGTTTTCTGGTGATATTCTGCCAATAGGTATTCAAATTTGGTGGCATCTGCCAAAATATATAGCAAAAACTGTCAGTGGTTGAATGGTTTATATGGCTAAATATGACAGAACTCATTTTTATATCGCAAAAAGTGAGCATTATTTCCCTGCAGAAGTTGGACAGCATACACATGTTGTTCATAATGATACTGACTTCTTTTCAATGCTATCTGAAGTGGTTGGGATAGTGATAGTCTTCAGGTTATTTAAAAATTTTGTTCGTTTGCTTTTTATCAAGGATGTTTCATCCTGTGCTAGTTTTTGATGTAATGATATGTTTTTGTAGGCTTTCTATTATCTACTACAATTTTGTCTCACAAGACACAGCTGGACGTATATTTCCACTTCAGTTTACTCTATCCTCTCTATTTGGAGATTTTTTGTCTTCTTACATTATAGCTTTTATTGCACAGTCTCTCTTAAACTCTTATATGTTACGTATATGACCTTTTTTCATTTATAAGCAGATGGCAGAACACTTAAATGTGTAAGTATCTAGTACCCATATTGCATCTTGATTTTGAGTAGAAAGAGTATTTTTATTCTGTCTTACTCTGGATGTGATCATATATTCTACTCTTCTGCTATTATTCCTGTCAACAGCTTTGTCCTTTTCCTGGAACAATGCAGCAGAGGGGGGAAAAAAGGCTTTATTCTTACTGTTTTAGTTTTACCTTCCCTTTTCATTTTCCTGTACTAGTTCACATGTTGCTTTTAAACTATTGCCTATGCAAATTTTAACTTCTGGAAATTCAGGACATGCTAGAAGTTGACTCCTTCCCTGGTGCCACTTTGTGTCTTCCCAAGTACTTCTTTGTGCACTAATCAAATATTCTTCTTAATTCTGGATGTGACAAGACAACTCCCTGCCACCATGAGTAATGTAACACTAGTTACTTTAGTTACATTAACTCAATGCATAGATGAAACCCCATCAGGTTTCTAAAGATAAATTGATCTTTTATTAAGAAAACTCTTTATTAATTTATTTACATGAAGTACAGCAAGAATCCTAGCTGTCAATGAGCTGCTGTCTTGCTTTTTTCCTTCAAAATATATCTTGCCATAACCACTATACTTCTAAGTCTAATGCTACTCTGGTTGCAAACTAACGTGGTTATCTCTATGCTTAATTATGATGCAGACAGCAGAGTTGTCTTTCAGTAAGGAAATTAGGTACTTGCTTTCTATTCCTATGTTCATGTGTGCAGTTCTTACCATATTTAAGGTGCTTTTCTTTAAATATCAATTCTCAGGGACAAGCGTTTTAATTCAAATGATACTTGGAGAGAGAAGTTTAGTAACATCTTATGGCCACAATACAGCAGTAACAGGAAGGATGACAACATGATTATTTTGAAAGCAATTCAGAAGCCTAATTTAGAAGCCACTCCTTGGATAAAGGATGGTGGGATGGGGAGTGTGAATCATATATCCACTACATTTGAAAGTTTTGGTGGTGCTACCCAGAGTTATTTAGGTTACATTGCATTGTTTAAAGACTTCTTGTATCTGGTAATTCCAAATGATGTAGGCATTAATATCTAAAATCAGAGTCAAAGTACGTCACTTTGCATCCAGCTAGATATTTATTTGGCCTGATGTTGTATGGGGCAAATAAGTGACTGAGAACAGGAAGAAGGTCCTGCTGCACTGGCTGCATTCTTCCCTTAAATTTGTATTTCAGAAGACAGCCTGGCACACACTGCTCTGGGAAGATGGAGCAGGGGAAGTTCCACTGGTACTTCAGCTGTACCCTTACCTTGGGAAGGATAACATTCCCCTGTATCTCCTTGGGTTAAGGATTTCACTCTGTGTTTCTTCTCTCATTCATCTGGTACCTTATGCCTTAGACACAAAAGGCTGGGCATGGCAAAGTCATAAGGAACCTTTAATGATTACAGCAGCAAGAAACCACAGCACTTTTGAGGGGCAATAATATCAGGCATCAAGAATTCTCAAAACAATTTTTTTTCTTTTTTTCTTTCTGAGTCATCTCATCATAGAGACGGCTTCCTGAAGATTAATTCTTAAACAAGAATTATCTAACTAACCCAACGGCATTTCTTGTTTCAGTTTGCTGAGAAACTGATTGGTAAATCATATGGACAAATTGAAGTCACTGAAACAAACCCAAAAATTCTTAAAGACAATACTTTATCTATAAATCAATATATTTCCTTGTACCTTTTCACCAGAAGTTACTTTTACTGACTAGGCTAGATACTTGGGGAAAACTGATGCATTACTTTTCAGACAAAGAAAACTAGCAGAGATTGTGATTAAGCACGAATCTGGATCAAAACCATCCTGTCCATGATTCACTGGATTTTAGTTATGATTTTTATTTTTATTTTTATTTTTTTTTTAGAAATACATTATTTAACAATCCAACCACCTCTGGCATCATAATAGCACAGTTTCAGACTTCCAGAAAATCATATGCTAGGTAGAGAAAGCCTACAAATTTGGACCCATCTTCAGAGAAAAAAAGAAATTTCTTTTAAGTATATCTTATTATATCTACACCTATAATTATGTCTATGCTTTGGTTTCTTGTATCGTATGTGTAGAAAGATTTCTCCAGAGGTGGTTCAGCATGCTAAGTCCTCATCATTTAGTAGGAATCTCTCATATTGATTAAGAAAGCTGTGGAGATTAACCTTTTTCTACTCCGCCTCCTGCCAAGTGTTAGTAACTCTGAAAAAGAAAGCCTACTAATCCACTTAAAATGGACTTAAAATGGATATTTGGTAGAAATCTAAAAATAAGTCAATTTTCTAGCATAAAATTATTAAGACTATATATTATTTGTGCTATTTGGATTCTGATCTTGGTTAGAGTACTTAAGGTACCTTCCAAAATATGGTGCAAAGAACCATGTTTTGAAAGTTGTTGAAAGATTAACTTGAAAAGTTTCCATATGCAAATAACAGGGGCTCTTAATTTATTGAAAGTTCACCCAGTTACTGAGGTGTACATAGAAGAGGCTTATACTTGCGTGAGTATTGGCTTTTGTTGTTGGTACAACACTATCCTACCAAAGCTCTTCAGAAGTGAATTTGTAGTTTTATTTTCTGGACTGTATAGTTCTTGGGAGATAAGACTTCACAGGACATTTAATAATATTCTTAGAATGAAGGTATTTTTGAATGTGTGAAGAAACAGTAACAGAAAAAGCTTTGATTGTAATAAAGTATGGAATTCATTTTAACTGTACCTAGATCTACAGTGTAATGCACTGGACATAATGTTTTGACACGCTGTGCCAGAGAGAAGGCTCAAGCAGAATATATTCCTTTATCCATCCAGTGCAAGAGTTACAACCTTCTAATCTACAGTTTCCTGTGTGAATTACTCTAGGAGCATATATCAATACTACTTTATCTTCAGGATTAATTCAACGCTGTTACTAAACCCTATTTACTCATCATCTTTGACGTCACATCCCAGGCATTTTACCAGCATCTCCTTTGGCATCTGGAACATATTTCCATTTAAACTGATTTGCCTATAATTTCATATGTATGTTTATTATTTCCTTAATCCATTTCAGACCTTGCACGTAAGTGTATGTTTATGTAGGAACTAGAGATATTAAAACTTTGTTAATACTGGGTTGACATTTAAAGACAGACTTATTTCTACTTTAATTGTTCAAATTTGTCTGCAAATTTAGTTTTATAACCAAACATAGATAGCTGAATTTGTTGTCCTAATAACTGCATGTTTTTTTCAGAAGAATAGACTAACACTTCCCTTTTTGTTAATGTTGTCTTATTTTCTTCATACTTATTTCCTACTCACATTTTCTCTACCTGAAAGGCCTAGACCTCTGAGAGACCTGCCTAACGCCACAACTACTGAGTAACGTTTCTTCCACTTTCCTCAGCCACTGTTCCCAGGGTTTACATGCAATAGCCATTTTGTCATAATACTAAATGGAATAGCACTTAAACAAAATTATGTATAACCTTTATAAGCTATCCAGATTTAACAAAGAAAATTATTTGTTAAACATGGTTCAACTCATGGTTAACATGAGTTAACATGGTTCAACTCTTCAAACAGGCTAGCAATACTTTGTTATGGAAGGCTCTGTTTGGAATTAAATCCACAAGAGTTGTCAGAGTTCCTGAGTCTGGAGGGTCTTCAAAGTACTTATGAAGACATAAAGATGATTTATTCTCAAGATTTTTTTTTTTTTAAGGTTTTGCTTTTTGAAGACAACAGACAATTATGCAGGGAATAAAAAAGCTGTCTGGAGCTCACTAACTCTTGATGAGTGTATTTGGATTGTTTGCAAAGACCTCAGTTGCTGCTTCTGAGGTCTATGCAGTTGGGGCATAGCGATCACAAAATGATAGAATTCTCGATTTTTGGAGAAGCATGGAGAGGGCTTAGCAGAACTGCCACCTTGGACTTCTGGAGGGCGGACTTTGGACTGTTTAGAAGACTGGTCAATAAAGTCCCTTGGGAGGCAGTCCTAAAAGGCAAAGGAGCCCAAGAAATCAGGACACTCTTCAAGAAGGAAATCCTCGAAGTGCAAGAGCAGGCCATCCACATGTGCCAAAAAACGAGCCGGCAGGGAAGAAAACTGTCTTGGCTGAGCAGAGTTTTGGGTGGATCTCAGAAAAAAAGAGGAAATTATGAGCTTTGGAAGAAGGAGCAGGCATCTCAGGAGGACTACAGGATGAACTGAGGTCATTCAGAGAGAAAATCAGAAGGGCTAAAGCCCAACTAGAACATAAATTGGCCAACTCTGTGAAGGATAACAAAAAATGTTTCTATAAATATATTAACAACAAGAGGAAAGACAAGGAGAACCTCCACCCTTTACTGGATGCAAGGGGAACAATAGTGATGAGGGATGAGGATAAGGCCAAGGCACATAATGCCTTCTTTGCTTCAGTCTTTAATAGTAAGGCTAGCTGTTCTCTGGATACCCAGCCCCCTAAGCCAGAAGACAGGGATGGGGAGCAGAACAAAACTCCCATGATCCCAGAGGAAATAGTTAGAGACCTGCTCAGCCAATTAGGCATTCACAAGTCTATGGGGCTGGATGGGGTCCACCCGAGGGTATTGAGGGAACTGGTGGAGGTGTTCAGCAAACCCCTTTCCATCGTCTGTCAGCAGTCCTGGCTGACTGGGGAGATTCCACTTGAATGGATGTTGGCAAATGTTATGCTCATTTACAAGAAGGGCCGTAGGGAGGATCCAGGGATCTACAGGCCTGTCAGTCTGACCTCAATGCCAGGGAAGACCATGGAGTAGACCATCTTAAGTGCTATCACACAGCACACACAGGCCAACCAGGTGATCAGGCCCAGTCAACATGGGTTAATGAAAGGCAAGTCCTGTCTGACCAACCTGATCTCCTTGTATGACAAGGTTACCCACCTAGTAGACAAGGAAAAGGCTGTGGATGTTGCGTACCTGGACTTCAGTGAAGACTTTGACATCTTTTCACATAGCATTCTGCTTGAGAAACTGTCTGACAATGGCCTGGACAGGCATACTATCTGCTGGGTTAAAAACTGGCTGGATGGCCAGGCCCAAAGAGTGGTGGGAAATGGAGTTAAATCCAGCCGGAGGGGGAGATTCCACTTGAATGGATGTTGGCAAATGTTATGCTCATTTACAAGAAGGGCCGTAGGGAGGATCCAGGGATCTACAGGCCTGTCAGTCTGACCTCAATGCCAGGGAAGACCATGGAGTAGACCATCTTAAGTGCTATCACACAGCACACACAGGCCAACCAGGTGATCAGGCCCAGTCAACATGGGTTAATGAAAGGCAAGTCCTGTCTGACCAACCTGATCTCCTTGTATGACAAGGTTACCCACCTAGTAGACAAGGAAAAGGCTGTGGATGTTGCGTACCTGGACTTCAGTGAAGACTTTGACATCTTTTCACATAGCATTCTGCTTGAGAAACTGTCTGACAATGGCCTGGACAGGCATACTATCTGCTGGGTTAAAAACTGGCTGGATGGCCAGGCCCAAAGAGTGGTGGTAAATGGAGTTAAATCCAGCTGGAGGCCAGTCACAAGTGGAGTTCCCCAGGGCTCAGTGTTGGGGCCTGTTCTGTTTAACATCTTTATAAATGATCTGGAGAAAGGAATTGAGTGTACCCTCAGTAAATTTGCAGATGACACTAAACTGGGTGGTCGTGTTGATTTGCTTGAGGGTAGGAAGGCTCTATAGAGGGAACTGGACGGGTTGGATCAATGGGCTACAACCAACTGTATGAGGTCCAACAAGGCCAAGTGCAGGGTCCTGCACTTGGGTCACAGCAACCCCATGCAACACTACAGGCTTGGGGAAGAGTGGCTCGAAAGCAAAACAGATTACAGATACTTCATTTGTAAATGAGTTAAAATTATGCTTTCACTTACTGTAGAAATGACTACTCATTTAACGGGATGTGAAACATACATGATAAATTCAAAGTTCTGAGGAAATGAGGTGGGGAAGATGAGTGGACATAGGGCCATATGGTCTCAGCCTCCACCCTTCAGGAAAATTCTTTCTGCCATTTTTTCCAGTCAAAACATTTTGGAAAGTGCCTAACTACTCTTCTCTCTTCTACCATTCTTTACTCACTTTTTCCTTGTCATACTGAAAGGGTTGGTATATACTCCTAAATAATAGCTTTTTAAAGACAATGATAAGTCTTTGTGATTGGTACTTTATGCATCAGGAAAGGATTTTACAGAGGTTGAAACTAGTGATGGTTTGGCAATCATTTTACTTTCACAACTTCTTTATACAAGTAAAGGACATTTTAACTAGTTGAACACATGATTATTATTCCAGCTAAAGACTGAAGGGCTACATCTCAGGTTAAATTACACTGGGAAAATAGAGTTCCTGAAGTCCTTTGCTTACAGATTTGTCCTTTTAACATTCTTTTTTCTTCTCATGGAATAGAGGGTCAGCACATCTGAAGATGTCTACCCTGGGTGTTAGTTTGTATGTCTGGAAAGGAGAACCAAAGAAAGAAGACAAGTAGTGTTCCCAGGCTGAAGTCAGTACAAATACTCTGTCACTTACATGATTTCCTGGGTCTTTTCTTATTCCCTTAAATTTTTTAATCAACCAGAATGTTGTTATTTCACCTAGATTAGCAATGTTATTGCCCTCTAGTGGACTTATTTCTTTGCAATCGTACAAGTTATCCTGAAAATATTTTGAAAAACACATGCTCTGTAACATAGAAAAGTGAGTCTGAACCAGAAAATATCATTGACTGAAAAATATCCTATGAGTGACTTTGTGCAAGTTATATGTTGGGGATTATAAAATGTAAATTATATTGGAAGACAGGAAACTTCTTGTACTACATTAAACAATGTGTAAAGTTTGTTGCAATTAAGGTTCAAAATCTACCTAGCAGTGGCACCAACCAAGCAAGTATAGGATAACTGCCTAAGGCCCAAACCATACAATCAGACTGAGTGGGTGACTGTCATTTCAGCACTGCAGTGTGTGTATTAATCACTCTCAATCACTCTTAGACATTATTCATTTTTCATTGTAGCTTCAATGCTTGGTTAAATTTCTGAAATTAGTCAGTATGTCAAACCCACATGGCTTCTGCTGGGAACCGAGAGGAAATCTTGGGTCATGTTCTACCAAAGAAAAAGGAAGGGTAAGCAATGAAAACAACAAAAGAAAATATTGTCAGAAGTGTGTTACAGAATTCTAAGGGCATGCACAGAATATAACAGGTTTTTGAATGATATTATAAACATTAGAATTGAAGGGATCAATCTAATAATGAGAGTTAAGGTGAGTAAACTGTAGATAGATTTTATAAAGAACCCACTAGAGTAAGTACTTAACTCATTGACTTCTAAAAGCATTGTTCAATTGACCTCATTTGCCATTGTAAATTGCACTGAGCATCAATCTGCATAGTTAGACCTCTTCAAATGTGTGTAAATGTGGCCTTTATAACTAAAGTGAATTATATTTTAACAGGAATCAATGAAAGTCTCTTTGGTATGTGTCTGATTTTTTATGAAATATGGATTAATGGGAGTAAAATATGGCATCACAAATATCACAAATTTACATGTTGCAGCAATTCTAATATTACCATAATTTGGTAATTTAATCTGTTTTAAACATTCAGTGGGTGGTGTTTTAATATTCAGAGTCCATCAATAAGACTTATTTCACACAATAAGGACCAACATAAATATTTATTAAATGACTCATTATTTTTCTAAACCATTTCTTAGCACATAGTGGGCTAGAAAGCTTGACTGAGGGAGACCGATTACTGTAAATTCCATTGCTTATGCTTTGAAGTGAATGGGATTACTCTGGATTTACACTGTGAGGGCCCTAAGTGCATTAATAGGTTTTACCTACCCTAAGCAGCCTCTCCGGGACCTTCACCCACCAGTTCTGCCTGTGAGGACAAGGGATTCATTCAGGCTCATGCCTGGACACCCAGACCTGCCCTGAGTTACAGGTTATAGTTGTTGGTGTCCCTGAGTCCAGACCTGTCTCCTGCTGTCCTGGTTTGCAGGGTTCCTGGATAGACCTTGCACCTGTGCTGTAGTAGCCTTGTTTCCAGCCATGTCTCCTGTTACTCCTGAGGGGATCCCTGAGCTCACTCTGCACTTGACTCATTAGCTCACACTATTTGAGAAGTTTGATAGACTCCTCTCCCCACCCAGCCCTGATGTAGTAGGGCTGTGCCTTCATCAGAGAGGACACCACCCTGCCTGTGTTGTGCCTGCTCTCAGCTCTTGGCTCATCCTCTTCAATGGACCAGTCAGGCTCTTGGTGCTCAATGGCAAACAGGTGAATAAAATGATAATTTTTGCATAACAAATATACATCTGGTATCAGTAAATAAGGCACAAATTTATATGTGCTTGAATTTTATCAATCATGTTTAATGTTTCTGAGTTTTAAGGGCAGACAGGAATTCTACACATCACTTATAGAGAATTAGAGATAAATTTTTCGACAATGTATTTCTCGCATTATTCTGAATATTTTCTAATCTGGTATTGTTCTGTTTATGATCATACACAAACTTAATACATTCATAGAAATCACCTTTTACTTATGAACATATTTCAGAGATTTAAAACAATTTTTAACTGCTATGTTGTATCTACAGTTTAAAATTTATTTTCAGATTACATAATTTGCCATCTATATTCTCACAGCAACTGTTGATTTAGACAAAAAATACATTGGGATCCCCAAGTAAAGTCAAAAGGATTGTAAAAGAAGAGGCTTCTACAGTTGAAATATAAAATTAGGCAAACACAAATAATCCTTGGACTATTTGGTGCCTACATGGGAGTTAACATCTGCGGGTGGGCGATGTGCACATTAAGCCGGTGGTGAAAGTGTAGGCAGATACTGTATATCTTATACATCCTTGGAGAAGAAAGCAAGGAAATGGAATCTGGCAAAAGGATTATTTGCTTCTTCCATAATAAAAAAATCAAACAGTTCAAGTGCTCCACAAGACAGGTATCATCATATTGCTATAAAGCATTATATACATGGCTTTTAGGAGTGAGCAAGGTGAGCAGTGAGGTGTGTGTCAGACATGCACACAGTTCCATCCCCATTCCTGGGGTCAGACCAACTATAAAACACAATATGCAGCTGTTGAAAACAAGCAAGCATTTAGGTGGTCATAATTAACTGTGATCCAGCACCCCATCATATCAAAAAATGTTACTAATTCCTCATATTAAAGAATCACTTTGCCATTCCCACTAAGTTTGAATTGTGCTTATCTTCTTAAGAATTTCATAAAATTCTATGAAATTATTGCATTGACTCTATGAATAAAATTGACAGAAACCAAATTTACAGCAATATTTGTGAACAAGAATCTAGGACTAGTTTTATGAGATCTCAAGACATTCAACTTTAACGGAAAATGTACTGCAGGCACTTCCCATTAGATCTGTGGCTTTATATTAACTAACCTGATATTTAAACTCTTTAGGAAGAAATATGTACAGCTATCTCATAGCAAGATTCCACTTATTTGTACTTCATGGATTTTAACTTACTTCCAGCATGAGAAAAAAAGTAATTTTTTATTTGGGAATGTCAAGAAATGCTGATGTAGAGTTCGTTTGATCTCAGTGGGCTACAATAATATTCCTTGTTCCACTGTATAGTTTATATATTACTGGAATTGAGAGAGAAACACTTGTCTCATTAGTTGACCTGTCTTCTTTGCCCTTTCCAAAAACGCAGACAAATTTTGCCATGTTGCATTAAAATGTATGTATTCTTTTATTTTAATACACAAACAACATGCTGCTGTGCCTGGTATTACCCTTTC